>NC_143254.1:91071295-91379395 GCF_984573655.1 Nuphar pumila
CTACTCTCTCTCTCTCTCTCTCTCTAACAATATGTAGAGACCGGTGGTAGGCGATGGGAAAGAATGTTGAAATTGGTGGCCGTTCAAAAAGAAGAGGAAGAGATGGCAGATCAGGTGCATTGCGATTGCATACTTTTATGGGCTATTGCACCTGACCACACACCATCACAGGACGAAGCAGGTTATATGTTCCCCCTCGAACAGGGCATCTCATGCTCGGGGGTCCCAAAAAGCACCACGTATTTAAGCTTGTGCATCTCGTATCCCCATGTTTGTAAGCATTAATTAGCATTCGAGTTTGATGCGATTGCAAAGACTTAATTACCTTCTCCTCCATTGGTGCCAAAAAAAATAATGATTGTAGAAAAGGAGTGATTGTAAGGACTCAAGTGCCCCGAAGATGATTATTTAAGACCCAGTCTCTGCACTGCAGGATTATCCGAGAAAAAAATCTCTCATGGAGGAGGCCATGAACATCAACCCTCTCTCTCTCTCTCGCCTTTCTCTTTCTACTTCTGTGCACATCCAGCAGAAGATCCTACATTGCTCCATCAAGCATCGACTGACCTGCACATTGATTGTTGTGGAGCCTGATTCAGAGTTTTTACCCTTACAGGAGGAGGGTTTGGGGGCTCCTCCCAGCGTGGGTAGCATCATTCGACTAAATGAGTTGTGGATCGTGATTCAGAGTTTTTACCCTTACAGGAGAGGGGTCTGGGGGTTCTTCTCAGTGTGGGTAACATCATTCAACTTGAAGAGTTGTGGAGCCTGATTCAGAGTTTTTACCCTTACAGAAGAGGGGTATGAGGGCTCCTCCCAGCGTGGGTAGCATCATTCAACTTGATGAGTTGTGGAGCCTGATTCAGAGTTTTTGCCCTTACAAGAGGGGGGTTTGGGGGCTCCTCCCAGCATGGGTAACATAGTTTTTGCCCTTACAGAAGGGGGGTTTGGGGGCTCTTCCCAGCGTGGGTAGCATCATTCAACTTGATGAGATGCGGAGCCTGATTTAGAGTCTTTTCCCTTATAGGAGGGGGGTTTGGAGGCTCCTCCTAGCGTGAGTAGCATAGTTTTTGCCCTTACAGGAGGGGGGTTTGAGGGCTCTTCTCAGCATTGGTACCATCATTCAACTTGATGCACTGCAGGATTATCCGATAAAGGAATCCCCCCTGGAGAAGGCCATGAACATCAACCCTCTCTCTCTCTCTTCTCTTTCTACTTTTGTGCACATCTAGCAGACAATCCTACACTGCTCCATCAAGCATCGACTGACCTGCAAACTGACTGTAGCATGGTTCAACTTGATGAGTTGTGGAGCCTAATTCAGAGATTTTGCCCTTATAGGAGGGGGGTTTAGGGGCTTCCCCCGGCGCAATAAAGTGTTTTGTTTAATCATGATGCTCATGTTTCCTTCGGTTGTTTCTTGCTAAAGGTTTTTGTAACACCCTTTCTTACGATTTTTTTGTTTTTTTTTTCTGGTTTGAAGATGGTGACTTCTGAAAGTTACCGTTCAATTTCAGGAAATGAACCTGTTATAGAACCAGAAATTCTGTAATCAGTTTCGGTTTTTAACAGATTTAAAATATCAAATGAGTTTATAAAGTTATAAAATTTTTTAAATATAAACTAGTCAAGTAAAGAAAGAAAACACTTTTTACAGATTTGAAAATTGATCTTCCGTTGGGGAGATATGACTCTTGCAAAATAAACAAAAAACCTGAGTATCTAAAACGATATAAAGTGTGACAGGGTCTTGGTTTTTGACCAAAAACAGGTATGAAATTACCTTAAAAATTGCTGAAAATTTGCAAAAATAAACTAAACTAAACTCAATAACGAAGATGCCGCTTTTTACGGATCGGAAATCCGATCTCTGGTTAGAGAGATACGTCCCCGACAAGTTGGTCTTGATTCAAATAGCGATTTACGCATGACGGCTTACTGAATAACACTACAAATCGCTTAGCGATTTGTAGTGTATTTCATGAGTTGCACATATTTTGCCCCCTATTATTCTGTCTTATTTAAGTTGCACATATTTTTAGTTCATTTTGCGAGAGTCATATCTCCTCAATGAAATATCATTTTCCAAATCTGTAAAAAGGGTTTTCTTTCTTTGTGTCTAGTTTATATCTGAAAATTTTTATAACTGTTTTTATATATTTGATATTTTAAATTTGTTAAAATTCACGACTGGTTACAGATTAATCTTATTTAACCATGATTAAACAAAATAGTTCTGGTTTTTTATATATTTGAAATATCAAATAAATATATAAAGTTATAAAAATTTCTAGATATAAACTAGACAAATAAAGCAAAAAAACCCTTTTTACAGATTTGAAAAATGATCTCCCGTTGGAGAGATATGACTCTTGTAAAATGAACAAAAAACATGAGTAACTCAAACGATATAGAGTGTGACAAAGTCTTGGTTTTTGACCAAAAATAGGTAAGAAATTACTATAAAAATTGCTAAAAATTAACAGAAATAAACTAGACTCAATAACGAAGATGCCGCTTTTTACGGATCGAAAATCCAATCTTCGGTTAGAGAGATACGCCCCCGACAAGTTGGTGTTGATTCAATTAGCGATTTACACGTGACAGCTTACTGAATAACACTACAAATCGCTATTCAGTAAGCCGTCACGCGTAAATCACTATTTGAATCAAGACCAACTTGTCAGAGGCGTATCTCTCTAACTGGAGCTCGGATTTCAAATCCGTAAAAAACGGTGTCTTTCTTATTGAGTCTAGTTTATTCTTGTTAATTTTCAATAATTTTTATGGTCATTTATTTTCCCATTTTGATTAAAAACCAGACCACTATTATTCTGTATTATTTAAGTTACACATATTTTTAGTTTATTTTGCGAGAGTCATATCTCTCCAATGAAATATCATTTTCCAAATCTGTAAAAAGGGTTTTCTTTCTTTATGTGTCTAGTTTATATCTGAAATTTTTTTATAACTGTTTATATATATTTGATATTTTAAATTTGTTAAAATTCAGGACTGGTTACACATTAATCTTATTTAACCATGATTAAACAAAATAGTTTCGGTTTTTTATATATTTGAAATATTAAATAAATATATAAAGTTATAAAAATTTTCAGATATAAACTAGACAAATAAAGCAAAAAAACCCTTTTTACAGATTTGAAAAATTATCTCCTGTTGGGGAGATATGACTCTTGCAAAATGAACTAAAAACATGAGTAACTCAAACGATATAAAGTGTGACAGGGTCTTGGTTTTCGCCAAAAAATACGTATAAAATTACTATAAAAATTGCTGAAATTGACAGAAATAAACTAGACTCAATAACGAAGATGCCGCTTTTTACGAATCGAAAATCCGATCTTCGGTTAGGGAGATACGCCCTCGACAAGTTGGTCTTGATTCAAATAGCGATTTACGCGTGACGACTTACTGAATAACACTACAAATCGCTATTCAGTAAGCCGTCACGCGTAAATCATTATTTGAATGAAGACCAACTTGTCGGGGGCGTATCTCCCTAACCGAAGCTCGAATTTCAAATCCGTAAAAAGCGGTGTCTTTCTTATTGAGTGTAGTTTATTCCTGTCAATTTTCAGCAATTTTTATTTTCATTTGTTTTTCTATTTTGATTAAAAACCAGACCACTATTATTCTGTATTATTTAAGTTACACATATTTTTAGTTTATTTTGCGAGAGTCATATCTCTCCAATGAAATATCATTTTCCAAATCTGTAAAAAGGGTTTTCTTTCTTTATGTGTCTAGTTTATATCTGAAATTTTTTTATAACTGTTTATATATATTTGATATTTTAAATTTGTTAAAATTCAGGGCTGGTTACATATTAATCTTATTTAACGATGATTAAACAAAATAGTTCTGGTTTTTTATATATTTGAAATATCAAATAAATATATAAAGTTATAAAAATTTCCAGATATAAACTAGACAAATAAAGCAAAAAACCCTTTTTACAGATTTGAAAAATGATCTTCCGTTGGAGAGATATAACTCTTGCAAAATGAACAAAAAACATGAGTAGCTCAAACGATATAGAGTGTGACAAAGTCTTGGTTTTCGACCAAAAATAGTTATGAAATTACTATAAAAATTGCTGAAAATTAACAAAAATAAACTAGACTCAATAACGAAGATGCCGTTTTTTACGGATCGGAAATCCAATCTCCGGTTAGGGAGATACGCCCCCGACAAGTTGGTGTTGATTCAAATAGCGATTTACACGTGACAGCTTACTGAATAACACTACAAATCGCTATTCAGTAAGCCGTTACGCGTAAATCACTATTTGAATCAAGACCAACTTGTCAGAGGCGTATCTCCCTAACCGGAGCTCGGATTTCAAATCCGTAAAAAATGGTGTCTTTCTTATTGAGTCTAGTTTATTCTTGTTAATTTTCAATAATTTTTATGGTCATTTATTTTCTTATTTTGATTAAAAACCAGACCCCTATTATTCTGTATTATTTAAGTTACACATATTTTTAGTTCATTTTGCGAGAGTCATATCTCCCCAATGAAATATCATTTTCCAAATTTGTAAAAAGGGGTTTCTTTCTTTACGTGTCTAGTTTATATCTGGAAATTTTTATAACTGTTTATACATATTTGATATTTTAAATTTGTTAAAATTCAGAACTGGTTACAGATTATTCTTATTTCACCATGATTAAACAAAACAGTTCCAGTTTTTTATATATTTGAAATATCAAATAAATATATAAAGTTATAAAAATTTTCAGATATAAACTAGACAAATAAAGCAAAAAAACTCTTTTTACAGATTTGAAAAATTATCTCCCGTTGAAGAGATATGACTCTTGCAAAATGAACTAAAAACATGAGTAATTCAAACGATATAAAGTGTGACAGGGTCTTGGTTTTCGCCAAAAAATAGGTATGAAATTACTATAAAAATTGCTGAAATTGACAGAAATAAACTAGACTCAATAACGAAGATGCCGCTTTTTATGGATCGAAAATCCGATCTTCGGTTAGGGAGATACGCCCTCGACAAGTTGGTCTTGATTCAAATAGCGATTTACGCGTGACGACTTACTGAATAACACTACAAATCGCTATTCAGTAAGCCGTCACGCGTAAATCGTTATTTGAATGAAGACCAACTTGTCGGGGGCGTATCTCCCTAACCGAAGCTCGAATTTCAAATCCGTAAAAAGCAGTGTCTTTCTTATTGAGTGTAGTTTATTCTTGTCAATTTTCATCAATTTTTATTTTCATTTGTTTTTCCATTTTGATTAAAAACCAGACCCCTATTATTTTTGCATTATTTAAGTTGCACATATTTTTAGTTTATTTTGCGAGAATCATATCTCCCCAATGAAATATCATTTTCAAATCTGTAAAAAGGGTTTTCTTTCTTTATGTGTCTAGTTTATATCTGAAAATATTTATAACTATTTATATATATTTAATATTTTAGATTTGTTAAAATTCAGGACTGGTTACAGATTAATCTTATTTAACCATGATTAAACAAAATAGTTCCAGTTTTTTATATATTTGAAATATCAAATAAATATATAAAGTTATAAAAATTTCCAGATATAAACTATGCAAATAAAGAAAAATAACCGTTTTTACAGATTTGAAAAATGATCTCCCGTTGGGGAGATATGACTCTTGCAAAATGAAATAAAAACATGAGTAACTCAAATGATATAAAGTATGACAGGGTCTTGGTTTTCGACCAAAAATAAGTATGAAATTACTATAAAAATTGCTGAAAATTGACAGAAATATACTAGACTCAATAACGAAGATGCCACTTTTTACGGATCGAAAATCCGATCTCCGGTTAGGAAGATACGCCCCCGACAAGTTGGTCTTGATTCAAATAGCGATTTACGTGTGACGGCTTACTGAATAACACTACAAATCGATATTCAGTAAGCCATCACGCGTAAATCGCTATTTGAATCAAGACCAACTTGTCGGGGGCGTATCTCCCTAACCAGAGCTCGAATTTCAAATTCGTAAAAAGCGGCATCTTAGTTATTGAGTCTAGATTATTTCTGTCAATTTTCAGCAATTTTTATCATCATTTGTTTTCCCATTTTGATTAAAAACTAGACCCTTATTATTCTGCATTATTTAAGTTGCACATATTTTTAGTTCATTTTGCGAGAGTCATATCTCCCCAATGAAATATCATTTTCCAAATTTGTAAAAAGGGGTTTCTTTCTTTATGTGTCTAGTTTATATCTGGAAATTTTTATAACTGTTTATACATATTTGATATTTTAAATTTGTTAAAATTCAGAACTGGTTACAGATTATTCTTATTTCACCATGATTAAACAAAACAGTTCCAGTTTTTTATATATTTGAAATATCAAATAAGTATATAAAGTTATAAAATTTTTCAGATATAAACTAGACAAATAAAGAAAAAAAAACCCTTTTTACAGATTTGGAAAATAATCTCCCGTTGGAGAGATATGACTCTTGCAAAACGAACAAAAAATCTGAGTATCTAAAACGATATAAAGTGTGATAAGGTCTTGGTTTTGACCAAAAACAGGTATGAAATTACCATAAAAATTGTTGAAAATTGACAAAAATAAACTAGACTCAATAACGAAGATGCCTTTTTTTACGGATCGGAAATCCGATCTACGGTTAGAGAGATACGCTCCCGACAAGTTGGTCTTGATTCAAATAACGATTTACGCATGACGGCTTACTGAATAACACTACAAATCGTTATTCAGTAAGCCGTCACGCGTAAATCGCTATTTGAATCAAGACCAACTTGTCGGGGGCGTATCTCCCTAACCAGAGATCGGATTTCCGATCCGTAAAAAGCGACATCTTCGTTATTGAGTTTAGTTTATTTCTGCCAATTTTCAGCAATTTTTATGGTAATTTCATACCTGTTTTTGGTCAAAAACCAAGACCCTGTCACACTTTATATCGTTTTAGATACTCAGGTTTTTTATTCGTTTTGCAAGAGTCATATCTCCCCAACAAAAGATCATTTTCCAACTCTGTAAAAAGGGTTTTTTTTCTTTATTTGTCTAGTTTATATCTAGAAATTTTTATAACTTTATATATTTATTTGATATTACAAATTTTTAAAACTGGAACTATTTTGTTTAATCATGGTGAAATAAGATTAATCTGTAACCAGTCCTGAATTTTAACAAATTTAAAATATCAAATATGTATAAAAAGTTATAAAAAAAATTAGATATAAACTAGATAAATAAAAGAAGAAAACCTTTTTTGCAGATTTGAAAAATGATCTCCCGTTGGAGATATATGACTCTTGCAAAATGAACTAAAAACCTATGCAACTCAAATAATGCAGAATAATAGGGGTCTGGTTTTTAATCAAAATGAGGAATGAAATGACCATAAAAATTATTGAAAATTGTTAGAAATAAACTAGACTCAATATGAAAGACACCATTTTTTACGGATTTGAAATCTGATCTTTATAATAGGTTCATTTTCTGAAATTGAACAGTAACTTTCAGAAGTCACCATCTTCAAACCAGAAAAAAAGAACAGAAAAATTGTGGAAAAGGGTGTTACGAAAACCTTTAGCAAGAAACAACCAAAGAAAACATGAGCACCACAATTAAACAAAACACTTTATTGCACCAGGGGAAGCCCCCAAACCCCCCTCCTGTAGGGGCAAAATCTCTGAATCTGGCTCCACAACTTATTAAGTTGAACGATGCTACCCAGACCGGTGGGAGCCCCCAAACCCCCCTCCTGTAAGGGCAAAATCTCTGAATCTGGCTCCACAACTCATCAAGTTGAACCATGCTACAATCACTGTGCAGGTCAGTTGATGCTTGCTGGAGCAGTGTAGGATCGTTTGCTGGATGTGCACAGAAGCAGAAAGAGAAGGGAGAGAGAGAGGGTTGATGTTCATGGCTTTCTTCAGGGGGGATTCCTTTATCAGATAATCCTGCAGTGCAGGGACTTTCTGGATGGAGGACATGTTTGTTCTTTTTTTGAACCGTTTGTTTTCCTTTTTTTGAATGGACATTTTTGTCATTTTCTCAAACCGTCGTTTTATGGCAAGAATAACAAGAAAGGGTACTTAAGTCTTTGCAACAACACCAGAGTCCGATGCTAAGTTATGTCAACATACACGGGAATACGAGCCCCATGTGCGTAAATACGTGGCGCTCATTCATCCCCCCGAACACAGACGTGGGATTCAGTGAATCATCGGGGGAGAACATACACCACCCTCTCATCACAGGATGGTGGGTGATCAGGCAGAGTACTAATCCCTCAGGTACAAATATTATTATTAAAAGATAAAATTGATAGTGGGTTGGCATTGGATTCTTTTTGTAAACTAATTAATAAGAATTTTAGGTGTTTTTCAAATTTTAAAAACAGACGTGCTTCATTTTTTTGTCATTACCCAACGTTTAGGCGCATTTTTTAATATTTTCCCTCACTCATCTTAAGCTTATAACCGAAAATTTAAGAAAACCACCAGATGAACTCAACTTATCCGACTCTAGTCTCGTACAACTTGTTTCTGTACCTAAACTATGCCACTCTAAATGTCACCAAGGACACACACCCAAAAAAAACCTTTTGTTGGACCAAGAAAATGAAATCTCAAACCTGTATCCATACAATTTAGGGAGCTTATATTCACTAAAAATAAATATGAAATGCTTGGGTCATGCGGGTCAGCTCGAATGTCCGAGAAAAATCAAAACCCTAACTGAACCTATATATTACTAGGGTTGGGTTGGGATTCACTAGAATTATATATATATATATATATATATATATATATATATATATATATATATATATATATATATATATATATATATATATAGAGAGAGAGAGAGAGAGAGAGAGAGAGAGAGAGAGAGAGAGAGTATATGAGTAAACATTGGCTACTAATGAGTAGAAATCACTTTTTTCTAAAACATTTTTGATTTTTTTGTAGATTAAATGTTAGAGATGTGATCTACATGGTTTGTTTAGTAGAAAACTCATGATACATCTAACTTGGCACGCCTGCTTCAAAAATTTGAGTTGTCCACTATCATGAACAAGGTGGACATGCATGGTGTGGGACGGTGTGTGTGCATGCACTCACACGTCTAAGCTACACAATAACCAGACCAAAGTTTTTTCTGCTACTCCATCCATTTCATGCTCAAAGTTGATTTTAACGTGCTAAGTTTAGGAATGAGAGACATGGGCATTGGATTAAAGGTGAAAATGGATCTGATTTGATTGGATTCTGACTCAAGTTCAACACAGCATTTCGAATACGGATCATTTATAAAGTTCTGACGTTTATTTTGAATGAGCTTAAGCTTATATATGAATGGAACTTTTCGGACTAATTAGGAGTCGGATCAATATTTTTATTTTCTGCCATATCTGTTCATACACATGCACGCAGTTAAACATTCACACACGAGTGATTGGTATGTGTGCACTGGTCATGTGCACCTGCCTTTGACAAGGTGGACAACGCCTCTCTCATAAAATTTGATCTTATAAGGGGGTGCCAACGGATAGGGTTTGCTTCGGACCCATGTATTATGATTTTTGGGTATGGTATCTGGTTAAGACCCAGGTCAAATCGGACTTATCATAAGAGAAACCATACCCGGACCCGATAAGAAATACATGAACCAGACCCGGGCCATACCTGGTAAAACCATATTTTTCATCATTGTTACATTGAAAAATTACAGGTCTTAATTAGTCGGAAATCGGATCGGGTCCGGGTCCGATACAAAATTTCACAAACTATACCCTGGTCCATGTATTAATCAGACCTCCGAGTCTGGACCCAGGTCTTATTCAGGTCTTCTTAATTATCACCATACCCAGACCCTATAGGGTTTGGTTCGGGTAAACCCGACCCGTTGATAGCCCTAATGTAGATGTATTCAACGTGGTATTTTCCTTGGATCATGTTTTTTCAAAGTAAAACCGAATCTTTTGAATTAGAAGATTTGGGACACTGTGGGTTAAGTTTTGAATCTCTTTTACTAAGCAGATTGGGATTTATATTTAATTGGATGGTTCAATTGGTGGGCGCACAATAACATCATAAACAATTTCCTTTTTCACTAAACAAGCCATATATTTACTAACTAATCAGTTGATTGAACAAAGTCTAACATGGGTGCTCAAAGAGGCCTCTACCAACACACACACATCATGTTAATATAATCTGTTTTCAAATTAGTCGGCGAGTGGCAGCGGGCTTGGGGAGAAGGTGCTGAGCCCTTCGTGTCAGGTTTGACTCCCACCAGGTGTGCAGGTGCCTTTAACTGGTGGATGCCGTAAGAGCTTGGGTGTGGGTGACTCCACCTGGAGTTTATCTCGTAGGGAGGTAGGCCCATTAAGTGATCCAGTTCCCGGTGAGGGTTCTTAAATATTTAAAATACAGCAGAAAAATAGAAGATGGTAAATTGCTAGACCAATCCAAATTGTGACCAAGTTCCATCATCTTTATTTGAAGCCCATGTTTGAAACATAGGGCAGATATCGTGTTGGCTGGGCCTCGATCTCACTGGCCTGTCAAAAACCTAGCTAGCTGCCACGGACAAGGATGTCATGTTACCTAAGGAGGCGTTTGATTCGCAGAGGGGGGAGGACAAGGATGGTGTGTCCCTGTCCATGGCCAGCATGGAACAGGGACAGATTTTTTTTTTTGGTTTTGTTTTTTCAAAAGATGTCCAAGATCAGTCCCATTAAAAGTTTCAGGCCTTGGACAACCAGATTAAACCATACTGACAGACATCGATAATAATCTTAAAAAGTTGTGTTAAAATGGTGATATATATATTTTTCAAGGTTGGCAGCATACCAAAAAAGTGAAACTTCCAAATTATTGTTCTTTTAAGATGTTATTAACACGATAAAAACACTTTAAACAGCAGAGTTTGTATATCGTTTTTTTGTGTGTATCTTTACATGTATTTTATATTTTTAAGAAATATAATTATTTTTTGGATATTATTCAGACAAAGACTAGATTTTTCCTCGCCAATATTCCCTAGAGACTGAGACTTACGAGTCAATCACAAAAAATATGCAACGAGGGCGAAATTTCCTCTTGTTTAATTGTCAAAAACCGGCCACATATATATTCAAAGTCAAAATTTTGAGTCAAAAACAAAAATTTGACATAGCCTACATCTTCAAAGATTAATTCCAGTAGATGGTTAGGTTGGGTTTGATTTAGTGGGCAAACACCACCAAGGCACACCTAGGGGTGTCAACGGGTCAGGTTGGGTTCGGACCCAGGTGGAACCAGACTTGGATAAGATTTTCAGGTATGGTATCAGTTCCAGACCCAGGTCTAATCCGGTTTACTATAAGAGAAACCATACCCGGTAAAGTAATATATTTTTTTTTATCATTTTTACATTGAAAAATTGTGGGTCTTAATCGAAACTCGGGTAGGGCCTGGGTCTCTGGTATAAAATTTTACAAAGTATACCCGGGTCCATGTATTAATCAGACTTTCGGGTCTGGACCCAGGTCTTAATCAGGTCTTCTTATTTGTCACCATACCCAGACCCTATATATATAGGGTTTGGTCCGGGTAAACCCCACCCGTTGACACCCCTAGACACACCAGCTGGTGTTTGTCCAGGACCTGCGCTCACAGGTCCATCACACCCTTTTAATTTTTAAAGGGAAGGAAACAAAGCAGCCCCGCCTTGGTTCCCATGCTTTGTATCAATCAAACGCGGGACAGCACACGGGTAGAGACCAGTCAGTCCCTGTTCCGGTGCGTCAAACGCGCCCTTCATGTCAAGATAAATAAGCCAAAGCTTTCCGAATTAGAACAATTATACAGATTTAGGAGAGCAACACTTTGGCGATGTAAAATCCGCATGAATAAGTAGATAAAATTGATGGAAAAAGAAAGCTTAATTTCTACTTCAGCTTATTCCACAATATCATGATTAATTTTTTGCTTATTTGTAATTATGTGGATAAAATTAGGGGTGTCAATGGGCAGTGTTTGACCTGGACCCGACCCATACCAAACCCTATAGGGTCAGGATTTGGTGATAAATAAGAAGGTTCGATTAGAATTTGGGTCGTACCCAAAGGGTCCAATGTAGCTGGGTATATGGCTTGTTAAATTTCATATCAGACCCGAAACCAACCTGAGTTCCTAGAATGTTCCACTAATTTTCAATGTAAAAAGGATAGTTTTTTTTTTTTACCAGGTATGGTTCGGGTTTGGTTCATGTAATCTTTATAGGATCCGGGTATGGTTTCTCTTTTGGTGGTCTGATTGAGCCCATATCCGAACTCGATACCAGCATCTCAAATCAGGACCGGATCTGTTTCTACCTGATTCCAAACTAAACCCGACCCGTTGTCACCCTTAGCTAAAATCCTTTAAATATCGTCATACATTAGAGAGCAAAATAGAAGCAGCAGAGTGGTGCTCATGACTCAATTGCATCTTGCACACCATGACCCTACTGGTAGAGGGAGCTGCAGCACTGCTTGCCCTCCTTCTACTCTACAAACTATGGCCAAGAAAGGCCTCGTCCACGTCCAAACCTCCGGAACCAGCCGGGTGCTGGCCTATACTCGGCCACCTTCCCATCCTCTCAGAAAACGCACCTCTTCACAGAACCCTCGCGGCCCTCTCCGACCGGTACGGCCCCATATTCCAGCTCCGGCTGGGCCAAAAGCGCTTGCTCGTGGTGACCAGCATGGAGATAGCGAAGGAGTGCTTCACCACCAACGACCGAACCCTCGCCAGCCGGCCCTTGCTGCTCAACGCCAAGTACGTCGGCTACAACTATGCCGTGTTCGGCCTGGGCCCGTACTGCCCCTACTGGCGCGAGGTCCGCAAGATCGCCATCCTCGAGCTGCTCTCGACCCGGCGGCTCGAGCTGCTCAAGCACATCCGGGTCGAGGAGGTCGACTCCCTCGTGAAGGGTGTGTACCGACGGTGCGGGAACGGGGAGGTGCCGGTGGAGATGAAGGAGCGGCTGGGCTTCATGGTCCTGAACGTGGTGCTGAGGAAGTTGGCCGGAAAACGGTACTTCACCGAAGAGGGCGCCGGAGAAGACGAGGAGGCGAAGGAGCTGAACAAGTTGGTGGAGGAGATACCTGCCGTCTTCGGCATATTTTCGGCGTCGGACGCGTTTCCTTGGCTGGAGCGGTTCGATGTGGGTGGTGACCTGAAGGCCATGAAGAGGGTGCACAACAGGATAGACAAGATCGCCAGCAGTTGGTTGGATGAGCACCACCGGAGGAGGGATTCCGGCAACGTCAGTAATGACTTCATAGATGTGCTTATCACCCAAGTTGAGGAAAATAGGCAGCGCTTGTCTGCTTACAAACCTGATACCATAGTCAAAGCCGTAGTCATGGTGAGTACTAACTCATAACTTTTTTGGATCCGACTCTCCATGGATTGATCCCTACAAAATTGTAAACATATATTTAGTATTGAATACATCAAGGCTTTCCTTGCAGAACATGATAGTAGCAGGGACTAGCACCACGTCAGACACAATGGTGTGGGCCCTCTCTCTTCTACTGAACAACCGCCACGAACTGAAGAAGGTGCAGGAAGAGTTGGACATCCACGTAGGCAGGGAGAGACACGTGGAGGAATCAGACATCAACAAACTGCCATACTTGCAAGCTGTAGTCAAGGAGACCATGCGCCTTTGCCCAGCGGTCCCACTGCTGCTCCCACACGAGTCGATGGAGCCAGTCAACGTTGCTGGCTATGACATACCAGCAGGGACAACCCTCTTTGTGAACGTGTGGAAGATGCAGAGAGACCCAAGAGTGTGGTCCGACCCAGATGAGTTCAAGCCAGATAGGTTCTTGACGACCCACAAGGACGTCAATGTTTATGGTCAGAACTTCGAGTACATTCCCTTTGGGTCTGGTCGAAGATCGTGCCCGGGGTTGATGATGGCCGTCCAAGTCACTCACCTGACGTTGGCACGCCTGCTTCATGGGTTCGAGTGGCGCACGCCCATGGATGGGCCGGTCGACATGACCGAGGGCAATGGCTTAGCCATGGCGAAAGCTACGCCACTTCATGTCTTGCTGAAACCACGTCTCCCTCCCCATCTCTACGAGTGATGAGATACGTAGCTTGTGTTTTTTTATCTTTGTCTATGAATGTATTTCCAAAGCGTGTGATAACTTTGGATTTTAAAATTTTTAAGAGCATAAATAACCTACTTTCCTATTTGAATTAGATGATAAAAATGAGTGCATTGTGTTTGTATGTAAGCGGGTGCATGCATGAATGCACATATTCATGTGTGTGTTTGCTTGTTTTTTTCATGCTGGAAACAAGACGAGCCACTCATGGCTCGCTCAGCTTAGTTTGGGCTCGCAAAGAGCTCGTTTGAACACCTAAAATAGGTTGGGCAAGCTGGACATGAATGATAGGTACTTGGCTCAGCTCGACTTGTATAAGCTCATCTGGTAGTTATAAGGAAACAATGATTCTCTCATGTTAAAACAACCTATATCCTCTACACTTAACCAACATTTGGTAGATTATCCAACCCAGAACCTTCTTAGTTATTTTTAGGGGTTCGGTCCGTTAGCACATATCTGTTTAGTTATTCAGATAGTGACTGGCATTTTCTTTTTACTATGCATCACACACCTCATGTGGATCTAGCTTTCTGCAGAGTAGAACACATTATGAGTAGGGGTGGCAAAACCTGACACGACCCGCCAACCCGCCTCTTAGGCGGGTTCGGGTTGGGCAAAAATGAACCCGTTTAATAAACGGGTCGACCCACCTAACCCGTTTATTAAACGGGTCGGGTTTGTGTTAGGGGTATGCCAACCCACCAACCCGGCTGACCCGTTTAATAAACGGGTTAGGCGGGCGGGTCAACCCACCAACCCATCCGCCAACCCAACCCACCAACCTGACCCGCTAACCTGCCAACCTGTTTACCCGAACCAACCAGTTTATTAAGCGGGTCGTGTCGGGTTACCCGTTTAATAAACGGATCGGGTTCGGGTTGAGGTATGCTGACCCACCAACCCGACCCGATTGCCACCCCTGATTACGAGAGATGTGGAAGGGGGCTGGTTGCTCCGTTATATGCATGCTAATGGGGCAAGTGTGTTTCTCATTGTGGTTCACCTTCATCTTTTTCGTGGTCTATATCATGCGAGTTATAGCAGTCCTAGGAAAAACTAATACGAGCCAAGGAGGAGTGTCGTTGAGTGCATATCGTGGGGCTGTGTGTAGGTTTGGTTAATGTAATATAAGCAAGCCAGCTCAAAGCTGGCTTGTTTGACTTGGGCAGTTTACGAGCTCGAACTAGGCTTGGCACGCCACAAGAATGAGCCAAGCTTGAACACATCAAGCTCCACCCATTCAGCTCGTTTACTAGCCTTACGTTGGCCCATCTTTTAACCAAAACTGCAAAAACTGAAAACAAAAAAGACAAGCCAAATTAATGTTTCAAGCCATTTTTTTAAAGAGAGATAAATGAAGAGTCAAGGTTCATTAGCCCTGGTAATTATAATCCAACCTTGACTATCTCATACTTAACTCTGCAGAAAGTAGCTACCAATCTGAATCTGAATAATCGCCTGCGAGTCCCAAATCGAAATGAGGTCTAAATGTAGATCCAATAGGAATTTTGATATAACATAGCTTTTCCTTTTCCCTTTTCCTTTTCCCGTTTTCATCAGTTCATCTTGTGTTTCTTGAGTAGGGATGTAAAATCCCGTTTTACCAAAAACTCATTTTATATTCATGCCCCACATCTTGTGCTCAAAGTGTTCATCCATGCAATGACAGCCAAATTTCCTCTTAGCAACTAATCATGAAACTTCTACAAAGGCACGTCGGGTTTAGTCCTAAAAAGATCAGCAGCATATTTGAAGTAAAAAATTTCACTAACCATGGCAAATACAAATCGACTAAATCATTGTCATTCTTTTAATTTTACAATAGCTTATGCTTTTAATGATTAATTCTGCTAAAAATGTTAATGTCAAGATACATAAACCAAAATGTTCTAAATTAGTACAACTATGAGAATGAAGGAGAGAAACATTTTAAGAATAAACAGAATCATGAAGGACCCTCTCTCTCTCTCTCTTTAGTCTTTAGGCTGGTTGGTACGTGAGAAGAATCAGGGTTTGAAGGGGTGGATGCTCAGGCCTTCTTTGTTGGAGAACCTTGTGTCTCAATCTCAAGTGATTGTAGAATCATCTAAGAGGGATGCTTCGGCATTTTAGTCTTCAAAGAAACAAGGTTGTCTCCAACCATGACGCAATAATCGAATGTAGATCGATGACTCATTGGGTAGGCGGCTCAATCTGAATCACAATAACCAACTACTTGAATCTTTCTGGTGGAAGGCATTAAAATTTCTTGTTTTGGAGAATTCTTAATATATCGCACGACCTGCATGGCAACGTTCATATAAGACTGTCGTGGCTGACCACTGAATTGACTTAGAATATTGACTGCAAAAATAATATCGGGTCGAGTTATAGTAAGATATAACAACCGACCCACTAGGTGCCTATACGGCCCTAGATCCTCCAACAAATCCTCATTTCTATTACTGAGTTTGACATATGGTTCCATGAAAAATTTACTTGGCTTGGCTCCAAGGTAACCCATGTCTTACAGGAGATCAAAAGCTTATTTTTGTTGAGATAAGAAAATACCATTTTTAGATCTTGCAACTTTAATGCCAAAAAAATATTTTAGTCGTCTAAGGTCCTTTAATCAGAATTGCTGATTGATGTGAGACTTAAGATGGTCGATGTATATAATATCATCTCTTGCAATGATAATGTCATTCACATAAACTAGAACAAAAATGTGTGTGGCATTAATAGCTTTTGAAAAAAATGAATAATCAGCTTTAGATTGGGCGAATCCTTCTTGAAGTAGATAGTGTGAGAGCTTGGTAAACCAATTTTTAGAGGAATGTTTGAGTCCGTACAGTGATTTGTATAACTTGTAAACTTTATGCTCTCCCTGAACCAAAAAACCTGATGGTAAGTCCATATACACCTCTTTATCAAGGTCCCAATATAGAAAAATAATGATAACACCTAATTGATAGAGATGCCAATTTTTTATTATTGCAATAGCTATCAAGCATCACACTACTACCAACTTAGCAACGGGGATAAAGGTCTCATTATAATCCAACCCTTCAATTTGGGTATAGCCCTTGAACATGAGTCGAGCTTTATACCTTTCAACGGAGCCATCAGAGTGATATTTAATTTTAAACACCCACTTGCAACCAACAAGGTGTTTGACCATGGGTAGATCTATCACTACAACAATCCATTGGATTAGCGACGACCTAAATCCGTCGCTAACAAGATTAGCAACGGATTAGCGCTGCATTAGCGTCGGACTAGCAACGAATATCTTCCATCACAATTTTTTCGATGCTAATAAGCGACAGCATATATCCGTCGCCCATTCCGTCGCTAAGTAGCGACATACTGTATCTGTCGCCAGTTCCGTCGCTACCTTCAACGATAAAAATAAATAGCGACCGATATAACCGTCGCTAATCCGTCGCAAACAAGGGGAAAAATTAAAAATAAATATTTAAAAATTAAATATCGAGAAAAAATTTCTCGTACAATCTATATTTCCTATGAATAAAAAATAAAGTACACATAAAAATACATATAAAAGGAAACTAAAACAATTAATTGTTCCACTTTAAAATTCGCAAGTTATAATTATTTATAATTCAACATTTACATTTTCGAAATAAAAAGAAAGTAGAACAAATTCAACACATTAATCTAATCATCGCCAAGATTTTGTGCGTCTTCTTGTTCATTGCCTTGATCTGTCCCTTTAGCTCCACTACGCTGATTATCGCAAGCAACCTACACAAGAAAAGAAAGGTCAGTATTGATAAATAAAATATATTAAAATAAATTATACACTATATGTGATTCTATCATGAATGATATGTGTTTTAAGGCAGTAAAAATACTCTATATGTGATTATATCATGCTCATATATGCTCAAAGGCAGTCAGAAAAACTCTATATTTGATTCTACCATGCTCATATGTACTATAAGGCAGGCAAAAAACTGTATATGTGATTCTATTATGCTCATATGTGTTCTAAGGCAGTCAAAAACCTTTATATGTGATTCTATCATGCTCATATGTGCTCTAAGGCAGGCAAAATTTTTATATGTGATTCTATCATGCTCATATGTGTTCTAAGGCAGGCAAAAAACTATATATGTGATTATATCATGCTCATATGTGTTCTAAAGCAGTTCTGTCATGCTTATATGTGTTCTAAGGCAGGTAAAAAACTGAATATGTTATTATATCCTGCTCATATGTGTTCTAAGGCAGTAAAAAAAACTTTATATGTGATTCTATCATGCTCTTATGTGCTCTAAGGCAGTCAAAAAACTTTATATGTGATTCTATCTTGCTCACATGTGTTCTAAAGCAGACAAAAAACTATATATGTGATTATATTATGCTCATATGTGTTCTAGAGTAGTAAAAAAAATTATATATGTGATTCTACCATGCTCATATATGCTCTAAGGCAGTCAAAAAACTATATATGTGATTCTATCATGCTCATATGTGTTCTAAGGCAGGCAAAAAACTGAATATGTGATCATATCATGCTCATATGTGTTCTAAGGTCGTCAAAAAACTTTTTATGTGATTCTATCATGCTCTTATATGCTCTAAGGCGGTCAAAAAACTGTATACGTGATTCTATCATGCTCACGTGTGTTCTAAAGCAGACAAAAAATTGTATATGTGATTATATCATGCTCATATCTGTTTTAAGGCAGTCAAAAAAATTGTATATCTCATATCTGTTTTAAGGTAGTCAAAAAAACTGTATATGTGATTCTACCATGCTCATATATGCTCTAAGGCAGTCAAAAAACTGTATATGTGATTCTATCATGCTCACATGTGTTCTAAAGCAGGCAAAAAACTATATATGTGATTATATAATGCTCATATGTGTTCTAAAGCAGTCAAAAAAACTATATATGTGATTCTACCATACTCATATATGCTCTAAGGCAGTCAAAAAACTGTATATGTGATTCTATCATGCTCATATGTGTTCTAAGGCAGACAAAAAACTGAATATGTGATTATATCATGCTCATATGTATTTTAAGGCAGTCAAAAAAACTTTATATTGATTCTATAGTGCTCATATGTGTTCAAAGGTAGTAAAAATATTATACAGAAATATTATATAAAAGGTCAGTATTGATAAACAAAATATACTGAAATAAATTATATCCAATGCACCTAAGTTAAGGCAATCAAAGTTATATGAAATCTAACGACATGCAATATATCGCATGAAACTTTCATACCTGAGAGGCACCTGCAATTGAAGTATCCCTGTTCTGCAGAAAACTGTTGAACTCAGCTCGGAGAACGTCGGCGATGGTTTCATGGAAGTAGTCAAGTATTGTGTCCTTAACGATCTGGCGTATATCATCACCGAAAAAAATACGATGCTTGGAGCTTATGTCGACAGAAGAAGTCTGTGAGCTGTGATCAGAGGAAGCAACAACAGGGGATGTGTTCATATTACTCCCAAACCCGAACACACGATCCTTTTTAGGTTCACCTGCTGCAGTCACTCATGCTGCAGAATCAAATGATGGATGCTGAGTAGAGTCATCGCCATATCACTCTACCATCTATTGCTCATATGCCTCCTACAAAATAATGTTTACAATATGCATTAATAATTAAGAATTATAATGTTTATGATAACTTGTGTAGTACAATGATTATTAATAGAATAAATACATACCGTTGTCGTTCTCGCCTTCTCTGATACGAAGTCTTCCATAGTCTTCCGTTTATGTGTTTCAACAAACACATCCTTATATGGTACAATGCCTCCTTTTTCTGCTTCCTGCGAAGTTAAATGAAAAAAGATTTAGTTAACAGGTTTGCAACAATACTTATAAAATTGATAATATATATATTGATGAGTTATCATTTTCTTCAGGTAGCTCCCAAAAGTCTTAGATCCACCTGTGTGTAGATGGGCTTCGAGCATTTTCGCTCGATTTTGTGCAGCCTTTGCAGAGCGATTTTGAAATGCATCATCCGCCCACTTGTCGCACATTCCCTTCCAATAATCTCTCTTGATAGTAATAGGGCCATGGCCCTTCCACTGTAGTGGATCATCTATTCCGTCAGATACTTTTTTTGCTACAGTCTTCATATTGTGCAACATCTTTGTAAATCGATTGACAACCACCCTCTGTCACACCTTCCTTGCATCATGTTTCTTCATCGTAGTCGCGAAGTGATTGGAAGCCTATATATATTTTCAGAAAGTTAGTAGACATGACTATAACTAAATAAATAAATATGAAACACATTAACTATGACAAACAACTATATACCATGAATGAGGACCACAATCTGTCTATCACCTCTTTTGAATACTCTTTCCATTGAGCGACCGGTTCTGGTAGATGTTAAAGAAGTGAATTCCTAATCTCGCGTACTACTTCTTGTGGCTCAAACCTCGTGTTGTACATAAATTGGTACACAGTAAATATCAATATAAAATATTTATAAGATATGCAATAAGTGAAAATGAAATACTTACGGTCGATTATCGATATACACTATTCAAATGAGTCTTCTTGTGCCAGACTGAGAAGACTCTGCATCCTGTGTTGGCTCATGACTTGTATGATCAACTGGTGTACGTGGGTCATATACAGGTAAAACATCATCTGTAAAACAATACGTTAGAAATTCTCAGAATGCGTATTTCAACTAATCAAGCATCCAATTAGTTAAATGATATAACTATCACAAGAGCCCATGAAGATGAAGGTTGGGCCTGGCTGCTACTGGATGAACAACCACTGTAAGCTCCACGAACCATATTCTAACAAATAAAAAATGTCATACAATACATTCAAATAATTCGCATCAAGTATTATAATACATTTAAACAATTTAAATCATTGGAATACTTGCAAATCATTCACATCATTGCAAAACATTCAAATCATTTACATCAAGTATTGCAATACATTCAAATCATTCGCATCAAGTATTACAATATATTCAAATAATTTAAATCATTCACATCAAGTATTGCAATACATTCAAATCATTTGCATCAAGTATTACAATACATTCAAATAATTCAAATCATTCACATCAAGTATTGTAATACATTCAAATCATTCGCATCAAGTATTACAATACATTCAAATAATTCAAATCATTTACATCAAGTACTGCAATACATTCAAATAGAGGTTTGTATTACAAGATTTTGCTCACTAGCTTGAGAATTCTTCCTCGTCACTTGTTTGACTTTCTTCTTCTTCTTCTTCATTGTTTACCCATTCACTCAGTACGTCATTTGGATCACATTCCTCTATGAATGTTTCATCGGCCAATGGAGATATGACATGCATATCATGCGCAACATCGTGACCATAAGCGAAGTCATAGACATCATCTAATTGATAGTAATTGCTGTTTTCAGCTAACTCATCTTCCTGTAACTGATCATACTCAGGGTATAGTTTGGACTTTACTTTACAAACTGCCCACCATTCATTTCTATCTGACTTTTTTATACTCGGATATGAAATATAATAAACTTGTTGAGCTTGCGAGGCTAATATGAATGGTTCATATGTTCCAAACCTGGATTTAAGATTCACCTCCACAATGCCTGAAGCTTTGTCGAGTCTTGTTGCAGTTGGATCAAACCAATGACACTTGAATAAAGTTACCCTGTTATTTATGCCTAAGTAAGTCAACTCCATTATTTCCTCTATAACACCGTAGTAATCATGTTCATTTTCACCGTAGCTGCTACCCTTTACACACACGCCACTATTCATCGTTGATTTGTTTATACCGTAATCTTTTGTATGAAATCGATAATCATTTACGATGTACCCGTTGTAGCATTGCACAACTTTGGTCAGACCATTTTCTAAATCACATATTCCTTGATCTTTAACATCACCATGGCGGACCTACACACAAACATAAACAATGATTGTGATCACGACCAATTAAGTAACTTAGTGTTGTTTACAAGTACACAATTTATGTTAGCGTCCTTACCAACTATTTAAACCACTCCACAAACCTAGTTTCACGTTCTTTTTGTACTTCTGCATCAGTGAGATGTGAAACTTCTCTTCGCAACTCCAGATCAAATCGTCTGCAAACCACAAATACTTATATTACTAAACCATGTATGCACATATAGAACATAAAAGGATTTATAATTGTGTTGCGTCTACATATACTTACTCGATGTATGGGTCGATCATTGAGCAATTAAAAAGAATATAAATATGTGTTGCGTCTTGATCTCGATCTGTCAAGAGTCTTGATCGACAACTACCAAATACATGCCCAAGTGGTTGAAATATCGACAACTTGTCAGCTATAGTAAACAGTTCTCCATCATCGTTATGAGGCGGGCATGTGTAACGTGTTGGAATGTGAGGTTTAAAGTACATAGATGAGAAATTTGAAATCTCTTTTAAAGTGTACGCCTCACAAATAGAGCCTTCTATCGTTGCTTTATTACAAACCTTTTTTTTGAGGTCAAACATGTATCTGTCAAAAATATACATTTCAAATTTGAAATATCTGTCATTGAAGAGACAAATATAAGAAAACATATACCTTTCAAATGGGTACATCCATCCACCACAACAAAGCAGTGGATTAACGACGACCACATTCCGTCGCTATTCTGTCGCTAATCCATCGCTAACCGGCTTAGCGACGACGAGGCGACGGTATGCTTACGTCACGATTTTTTTGACGCTAACTGGCGACGACATAAATTCGTCGCTAGGTCCGTCGTTAATTGCGACGGAATAACGAGCGATGTATTCCATCACCAATCCGCCGATAATAAATGGCGACCTCGGCTTGGCGACGAATTTACGTCCGTCGCTAAGCCGTCGCTAGATTAATATGCATAGCGATGAATGTTTCCGTTGCTAATCCGTCACAAACACGAAAAAAAAATAAAAACAAATTATTTGAAAATTAAATACCGAGAACGATACAATTTATATATCCTGTACAATTTATATTTCCTGTAAATAAAAAACAAACTACACTAAAAAATTCCATATTAAAGGAATCTACAACAATTAATCGTTCCACCTTAAAATTAACAAGTTTAATTATTTACAATTCAACAATTACAATTAGGAAACAAAAAAAATAGAACTTCTTCAACACAGTTCTCTAATCATCGCCAAGATTTTGTGCGTCTTCTTGTTCATTGCCTTTATCTGTCCCTTCAGCTCCGCTACACTGATTATCGCTAGCAGCCTACACAAGAAAAGAACAGTCAGTATTGATAAACAAAATATAATGAAATAAATTACACACTATATGTGATTCTATCATGTGCTCATATGTATTCTAAGGCAATAAAAAAACTTTATATGTGATTCTATCATGCTCATATGTGCTCTAAGGTAGACAAAAAACTTTATATGTGATTATAGCATGCTCATATGTGCTCTAAGGCAGGCAGAAAACTCTATATGTGATTCTATCATGCTCATATGTACTCTAAGGCAGGCAAAAAGTTATATATGTGATTCTATCATGAATTATATGTGTTTTAAGGCATTAAAAAATTTTTATATGCGATTATATCATGCTCAAATGAGTTCTAAGAAAGCTAGAAAAACTCTATATGTGATTCTACCATGCTCAGATGTGCTTTAAGGCAGGCAAAAAGCTATATATGTGATTCAATCATGTTCGTATGTGTGCTAAGGCAGTCAAAAAATTGAATATGTGATTATAGCATGCTCATATGTGTTCTAAGGCAATCAGAAAAACTGTATATGTGATTCTATCATGCTCATATGTGCTCTGAGGCAGGCAAAACAAAAAACTTTATATGTGATTCTATCATGAATGATATATGTTCTAAGGCAATAAAAAAACTCTATATGTGATTTTGGCATGCTCATATGTATTTTAAGGTAGTCAAAAAACTGAATATGTGATTATAACATACTCATATGTGTTCTTAGGCAGTCAAAAAACTGAATATCTGATTATTGCATGCTCATATGTGTTCTAAGGCAGTAAAAAAAACTTTATATGTGATTCTATCATGCTCATATGTGCTTTAAGGTAGGCAAAAAACTTTATATGTGATTATAGCATCCTCATATGTGCTCTAAGGCAGGCAAAAAACTCTATATGTGATTCTATCATGCTCATATGTGCTCTAGGGCAGGCAAAACGTTATATATGTGATTCTATCATGAATTATATGTGTTTTAAGGCATTAAATTTTTTTATATGTGATTATATCATGCTCAAATGAGTTCTAAGGCAGCTAGAAAAACTCTATATGTGATTCTACCATGCTCAGATGTGCTTTAAGGTAGGCAAAAAGCTATATATGTGATTCGATCATGCTCGTATGTGTGCTAACGCAGTCAAAAAATTAAATATGTGATTATAGCATGCTCATATGTGTTCTAAGGCAAACAGAAAAACTGTATATGTGATTCTATTATGCTCATATGTGCTCTAAGGCAGGCAAAGCAAAAAACTTTATATGTGATTCTATCATGAATGATATATGTTCTAAGGCAGTAAAAAAACTCTATATGTGATTTTTGCATGCTCATATGTATTTTAAGGTAGTCAAAAAACTGAATATGTGATTATAACATACTCATATGTGTTCTTAGGAAGTCAAAAAACTAAATATGTGATTATAGCATGCTCATATGTGTTCTAAAGCAGTCAAAAAAACTTTATATCTGATTCTATCATGCTCATATGTGCTCTAAGGTAGGAAAAAAGCTTTATATGTGATTATAGCATCCTCATATGTGCTCTAAGGCAGGCAAAAAACTCTATATGTGATTCTATCATGCTCATATGTGCTCTAAGGCAGGCAAAACGTTATATATGTGATTCTATCATGAATTATATGTGTTTTAAGGCATTAAATTTTTTTTATATGCGAGTATATCATGCTCAGATGAGTTCTAAGGCAGCTAGAAAAACTCTATATGTGATTCTACCATGCTCAGATGTGCTTTAAGGCAAGCAAAAAACTATATATGTGATTCGATCATGCTCGTATGTGTGCTAAGGCAGTCAAAAAATTGAATATGTGATTATAACATGCTCATATGTGTTCTAAGGCAGACAGAAAAACTGTATATGTGATTCTATCATGCTCATATGTGCTCTAAGGCAGGCAAAGCAAAAAACTTTATATGTGATTCTATCATGAATGATATATGTTGTAAGGCAGTAAAAAAACTCTATATGTGATTTTGGCATGCTCATATGTGTTTTAAGGTAGTCAAAAAACTGAATATGTGATTATAACATGCTCATATGTGTTCTCAGGCAGTCAAAAAACTGAATATGTGATTATAGCGTGCTCATATATGTTTTAAGGCAGTAAAAAAAACTTTATATGTGATTCTATCTTGCTCATATGTGCTCTAAGGCAGGAAAAAAACTTGATATGTGATTATAGCATGCTCATATGTGCTCTAAGGCAAGCAAAAAACTCTATATGTGATTCTATCATGCTCATATGTGCTCTAAGGGAGGCAAAAAGTTATATATGTGATTCGATTATGCTCGTATGTGTTATAAGGCAAACAAAAAACTGAATATGTGATTATACCTGAGAGGATCCTGCAATCGAAGATCCTCTGTTCAACACAAGATTGTTGATCTCATCTCGGAGAAAGGGGGCGACACTGTCATGGAAGTAGTCATTCATTGTGTCCTTAATGATCTGGCGTACATTATCACCAGAAAGAGTAGGCTGCTGTTTGGAGCTTATGTCGGCGAAAGAAGTCTGCGAGCCGTAACTGGAAGAAGCAATAACTGGTGAAGTGTTCAGATTACTCCCAAATCCGAACACACAACCTTTTTTGGGTTCACCTGCTGCAGTCACCCATGCTGCAGGATCAAATGATGGATGCTGAGTAGTGTCATCGCCATATCGCTCTTCCATCTGTTGCTCATACAAAATAATGTTTAAAGTATGCATTAATAATTAATGATAACGTTATGATAACTTGCATATTGCAATAATTATTAATAAAATAAATACATACCGTTGTCGTTCTCGCCTTCTCTGATACTAAGACTCCCGTGGTCTTCCGTTTATGTGTTTCAACAAACACATCCTTATATGGTACAATGCCTCCTTTTTCTGCTTCCTGCGAAGTTAAAGGACAAAAGATTTAGTTCACAAGTTTGCAACAATACTTATAAAATTAATATTATATATTGATGAGTTACCATTTTCTTCAGGTGGCTCCCAAATGTCTTAGATTCACCTGTGTGTAGATGAGCTTCGGGCATTTTCGCTCAATTTTGTGCAGCCTTTGGAGAGCGATTTTGAAATGCAACTCCCGCCCACTTATCGCACATTTCATCTCAATAATCTCTCCTGATAGTAATAGGGCCATGACCCTTCCACTGTAGTGGACCATCTATTACGCCAGATGCTTTTTTTGCTGCAGTCTTCATATTGTGCAGCATGTCTGCAAATCGATTGACAACCACCTTCTGCCACACCTTCCTTGCATCATTTTCTTCCACTGTAGATGCGAAGCGATTCGAAGCCTACAAATATTTTCAGAAAGTTAGTAGACATTATTTAAAAAAATTAAATATGAAACACATTAACTATGAGGAACAACTGTATATCGTGAATGAGGACCACAATCTGTCTAACACCTCCTTTGGGTACTCTTTCCATTGAGCAACCAGTCCTGGTAGATGTTGAAGAAGTGAATTCCTAATATCCCATACTACTTCTTGTGGCTCAAACCTCGTGCTGCACATAAATTGGTACACAGTAAATATCAATATAAAATATTTATAAGATATGCAATAATTGAAAGCGAAATACTTACGGTCGATTATCGATATATACTATTCGAATGAGTCTTCTTGTGCTAGACTGAGAAGACTCTGCTGCCTGTGTTGGCTCATGACTTGTGTGATCAAACAGGCGAAACATCATCTGTAAAAAAATATATTAGAAATTCTCAGAATACGCATTCGAACTAATCAAGCATCCAATTAGTTAAATGATATACCTATCACAGGAGCCCGTGAAGATGAAGGTTGGGCCTGACTACTACTGGATGAGCGACCACTGTAACCTCCACGAACCATATTCTAACAAATAACATATGTCATACAATACATTCAAATAATTCACATCAAGTATTACAATACATTCAAGTCATTCACATCAAGTATTACAATAATTCAAATCATTCGCATCAAGTATTGCAATACATTCAAATGATTCGCAACAAGTATTACAATACATTCAAATCATTCATATCAGGTACTGCAATGCATTCAAGTCATTCACATCAAGCATTGCAATGCATTCAAATCATTCGCATCAAGTATTACAATGCATTCAAATAATTCAAATCATTCACATCAAGTATTGCAATAATTCAAATCATTCATTGCATAAATTACAATATATTACAATACATTCAAATCATTCACATCAAGTATTGCAATGCATTCAAATCATTCATATCAAGTATTACAATACATTCAAATAATTCAAATCATTCACATCAAGTATTACAATGCATTCAAATAATTCGTATCAAGTATTATAATACATTCAAATAAAATTTTTAATCATTCACATCAAGTATTGCAATACAACTCATTCATTCGCATCAAGTATTACAATACATTCAAATAATTTAAATCATTCGCATCAAGTATTACAATGCATTCGAATCATTCGTATCAAGTATTACAATACATTCAAATAATTCAAATCATTTACATCAAGTATTGCAATACAACTCATTCATTCGCATCAAATATTACAATACATTCAAATAATTCAAATCATTCACATCAAGTATTACAATGCATTTAAATAGAGGTTTGTATTACAAGATTTTGCTCACTAGCTTGAGAATTTTTCCTCGTCACTTGTTTGACTTTCTTCTTCTTCTTCTTCATTGTTTACCCATTCACTCAGTACGTCATTTGGATCACATTCCTCTATGAATGTTTCATCGGCCAATGGAGATATGACATGCATATCATGCGCAACATCGTGACCATAAGCGAAGTCATAGACATCATCTAATTGATAGTAATTGCTATCTTCAGCTAACTCATCTTCCTGTAACTGTTCATACTCAGGGTATAGTTTGAACTTTACCTTACAAACTGCCCACCATTCATTTCTATCTGACTTTTTTATACTCGGATATGAAATATAATAAACTTGTTGAGCTTGCGAGGCTAATATGAATGGTTCATATGTTCCAAACCTGGATTTAAGATTCACCTCCACATTGCCTGAAGCTTTGTCGAGTCTTGTTGCAGTTGGATCAAACCAATGACACTTGAATAAAGTTACCCTGTTATTTATGCCTAAGTAAGTCAACTCCATTATTTCCTCTATAACACCGTAGTAATCATGTTCATTTTCACCGTAGCTGCTACCCTTTACACACACGCCACTATTCATCGTTGATTTGTTTATACCGTAATCTTTTGTATGGAATCGATAACCATTTACGATGTACCCGTTGTAGCATTGCACAACTTTGGTCAGACCATTTTCTAAATCACATATTCCTTGATCTTTAACATCACCATGGCGGACCTACACACAAACATAAACAATGATTGTGATCACTGACCAATTAAGTAACTTAGTGTAGTTTACAAGTACACAATTTATGTTAGCGTCCTTACCAACTATTTAAACCACTCCACAAACCTAGTTTCACGTTCTTTTTGTACTTCTGCATCAGTGAGATGTGAAACTTCTCTTCGCAACTCCAGATCAAATCGTCTGCAAACCACAAATACTTATATTACTGAACCATGTATGCACATATAGAACATAAAAGGATTTATAATTGTGTTGCGTCTACATATACTTACTCGATGTATGGGTCGATCACTGAGCAATTAAAAAGAATATAGATATGTGCTGCATCTTGCTCTCGATCTGTCAAGAGTCTTGATCGACAACTACCAAATACATGCCCAAGTGGTTGAAATATCGACAGCTTGTCAGCTATAGTAAACTGTTCTCTATCATCGTTATGAGGTGGGCATGTGTAACGTGTTGGAATGTGAGGTTCAAAGTACATAGATGAGAAATTTGAAATCTCTTTTAAAGTGTACGCCTCACAAATAGAGCCTTCTACCCTTGCTTTATTACGAACCTTTTTTTTGAGGTCGAACATGCATCTGACAAAAATATACATTTCAAATTTTAAATATCTGTCATTAAAAAGACAAATATAAAAAAACATATACCTTTCAAATGGGTACATCCATCGATATTACACAGAGCCACCAACCCTTAGTTCATATGGCAAATGTATGATCAAATGTTCCATAACATCGAAAAATGCTGGCGAAAATATCTTTTCTAGCAGACAAATAGTGGTGATGACAGAGTCCTCGAGATTCTTTACATCTGATACTGTGACCTCCGATGCGCACAATGTTCTGAAAAATCCGCTCAACTCAGACAATACCCCCCATATAGGTTTTTCTAACATATCATGGATTGCTAGGGGTATCAATCATTGCATAAATATATGACAATCATGGCTCTTCAACCCATATAACTGTCCATCGTCAATCTTCACAGGCCGAGCAATGTTAGAGACATATCCATCTAGAAATCTCAATTGTCTCAACCATTGACATACATGTTTTATTTAATCAGGTCCGAGCACGTACTTTGCTTTTGGTTTCAATACTTTTCCATTATACTCTTTGAGTTCTAATTCTGGTGTTTTACATATTAATTTTAAATACATATAGGCCTTCGGATTATCCTTCATTTTTCCTTTAACAATCATTACTGTATTGAACACATTATCAAACACATTTTTCTCCACATGTATCACATCCAAATTATGTCGTATCAATAGGGTCGGCCAATACGGTAGTTCCCAAAAAATAGATTTCTTTGTCCAATTGTGATCATTCCCAAATCCATGGAAGAGTGTAGGACTGCGGGCATCTGTTAATACATCTGAAAAGTATCGCAATCTTCTTAAAATCTCTATGCTAGACAATCTTGAGGATGAACCTTCCGTTTCAGTTATGCCTGCTTTAAACACATTCTTTTGTCGTCGGAACGGATGGTCGCTGGGTAGAAATCGACGAAGGCACTCAAACCAGCAAGACTTCCTTCCATGCCTCAATCTAAAAGCTTTGGAATCTTCCATGCAGTACGGACATGACAACATCCCATGTGTGCTCCAACCAGATAGCATACCATATGCAAGGAAGTCACTGATTGTCCATAGAACAACGACCTTCATGTTAAAATTTTGTTTTTTGTGGGCATCATACGTGGTAACACCGTCATCCCACAATACTTTTAGTTCATCAATCAATGACCTTAAATATACATCAAGATTTTGGTGAGGTGAGGTTGGACCAGGGATCAACAGAGACAAGAAAAGATTTGGATGTTTCATACACAAGCTTGGTGGAAGGTTGTATGGAGTTACAAATACTGACCAACATGAGTATGAAGTTGATCTAACCCCAAATGGATTAAATCCATCTGTACATAGACCGAGTCTAACATTTCGCACTTCCATCGCGAAGTTCTGATGAGTACGATCAAAGTGCTTCCAAGCTTCAACGTCAACAGGGTGCGTGATCTTGTTTTCATCGTGTCAAACTTTATTTGCATGCCATCTCATATGTTTAGCTGTCCTTGAAGACATATACAATCACTGCAATCTAGGAGTGATAGGAAAGTAGCAGATTGACTTGTATGAAACTTCCTTTGATCTTGTGCTACCATTGCCTCTTGTCTTTGGCTTGAACTGAGGATGCCCACATGACGGGCATGATATGTTGTTTTTCTGCTTCTTGAAATACAACATGCAGTGATTTGGACAAGCATCAATCTTTTTGTAACCCATACCTAGAGCGTTGACCATAACTTTTGCACGATATAAATTTTGTGGCAATTTCTCATCTTTAGGCAACATACTCTTCACAATCATGCACAAACGGTCAAAACATGATTGACTCAAATTATACTCGGACATCAAATTCATTAGTTGAAGAACTGCAGACAAGATAGTGTGACTCTCGCAACCGTTCCAAAGTGGCTCATCAGCATTTCTAAGTAAATCATAAAATCTACTTGCTGCATCGTTTGTTGATTCTTTATCTACGACAGTTCTTACATCACTAGAACTCATAGCAGAACCCAGTTCTGTTCCTGCGACATTAAATATCAAATCCGTATATGGATTATCGTGCACCACATTCACCTGTGCATCAAAATCGTTTCTAAATTCTTCTCCATGAAACGTTCAGTTTTGATAATCACTCACAAAACCCTTCCTGTATAGGTGAAGTCTAACACCATGAAGTTCTACAAATCGATTATTCTTATAAATCTTGCAAGGACACCTAATCTGACCTGTGAGATCCACTGTACTGACACTTGCCGTTGCAAAATCAATAAAACTGTCAACACCATCCATATATTCAAGCGATACCTCATTCTCAACTATCCTACGGTACATCCATTCACAATTTACAGCCATTTTATCCTATGATGTTACGAATAATAACCTAATGAATTAAAAAAGAACAATCAGAATGCTACGATGAAGAAAATATCAAATTTATAAGCAATATATGATGTCATATAATAACAAGAATTTTGATGCATGCATTGATAACTTAATATTTTCATGTGCAAACTATTAATGACATGATACAATCATTTGAAGCATGCTTTCATTATACAATTTCACATGGAAGTCATAATCAAATTGAAAGTAACTACATGCAAGCATGAATACAATTACATCAAACATTGCAATACATCGTAATCATTCATATCAAACAAATTGCAAACATGTACCTGTAACAAACACACTTCAATATTTCACTAACCACTACCGTGCCTAGCATGTACTCCGTACTCCAAAAAAAGAACACTTCCATATTTATACATTAAAATCATGCTCAGCATGATCTCCGAACTCCAACAAAGCAACCCTAAATATCAACAAGTAAGTGAGTGTGTGAACAATAAAGTGTTACATCTAATAAATTAAATAACATGTAATAAGCTTGCATCACTTACTCACCACAGGTATTTACCCGATTTGCATTGTTTTTGTCACTTACTTACCACAAGTGGCTGAGCACGAGCTGATTCCGTTGAAAAATCTGCACAAAAAACTGTTGTTTTAAAATAAAGTCACCACAAAAAAAAAAGCAGCTGTTTCGGCAAGGGGTCGACTCCCCCGCTGTTCCGGCAGGGGGTCAACCCCCTTACGAAACATAGGGGGTTAACCCCCTTACGAAACATAGGGGGTTAACTGACCCTGTTCGGGCAGGGGAACGACCCCCAGCCTTTCCGCTAGTGAGTCGACCCCCTGCCGTAATAGGCAGGGGGTTAACCCCCTGCCGGAACAGCAGGGGATTAACCCCCTATCGAAAAGGCAGAGGATAAACCCCTTGCGTTTCCGGCAGGGGGTCGACCCCCTGCCGGAAAACGCAGGGGGTCGACCCCCTGCCGGAAAACGCAGGGGGTCGACCATCATTTACCTGTCTCTGGGCGGCGGGGCCTGCGGACGGTTGGACCGGCGGACGGTGGGACCGGCTAACGGCGGGAGTGGGACCGACGAACGACAAATGGCAGGAGCGGCGGGAGCAGCGAAAGAAGAAAAGGAAAAGCTGTCTGGGATTAGGGTTATTCGAAAATTAGCGATGGCTTAGCAACAGATTAATTCCGTCGCTAATCCAACGTAAATCAAATTTAGGAAACGAGCGATGAAATATAGTTCGTCGCCACGTCCGTCGCTAATTAGCGACGAAACAACTTTTGTCGTTAACGTCGTCGCCAAATGGTGTGGCCGTATCGACAAAACAATATGTCGCCAAAGCCGTCGCTAAGTAGCGACGGTGTTGGCGACAGATGATATTCCGTCGCTATTTTCGTAAGCTTCGTTAATTATAGAGACAAATATTTTTCGCTCGTTAATCCGTTGCTAAAGAGCGATGGAAATATTTCGTCACTAAAGTCCGTCGCTAACAACGTATTTTCTTGTAGTGATCGATATTGTACAGGGCCACCAACCCTTAGTTTATATTGCAAATGTATGATCAAATGTTCTATAACATCGAAAAATGCTGGCGGAAAAATCTTTTCTAGCAGACAAACAGTGGTGATGACAGAGTCCTCGAGATTCTTTACATCATATATTACGACTTCCGATGCGCACAATGTTCTAAAAAAGCCACTCAACTCAGACAATACCTCTCATATAGGTTTGTCTAACATATCATGGAATGCTAGGGGTATCAACCGTTGTATAAAGATATGACAATCATGGTTCTTCAACCCATATAACTATCCATCGTCAATCTTCACAGCCCAAGCAATGTTAGAGACATATCCATTTGGAAATCTCAACTGTCTCAACCATTGACATACATGCTTTATTTGATCAGGTCCAAGCACGTACTTTGCCTTTGGTTTCAGTACTTTTTCATTATACTCTTTGAGTTCCAATTCTGGTCTTTTACATATTACTTTTAAATCCATACGGGCCTTCGAATTATCCTTCATTTTCCCTTTAACATTTATTACTGTATTGAACATATTATCAAACACATTTTTCTCCACATGCATCACATTCAAATTATGTCGTATCAATAGGGTCGGCCAATATGGTAGTTTCCAAAAAATAGATTTCTTTGTCCAATTATGATCCTTCCCAAATCCAAGGAAGGGTGTCAGACTGCGGGCATCTGTTAATACATCTGGAAAGTATCACAATCTTCTTAAAATCTCTATGTCAGACAATCTTGTGGATGAACCTTCCATTTCAGTTGTGTCTGCTCTAAACACATTCCTTTGTCGTCAGAATGGATGGTCGCTGAGTAGAAATCGACGATGACACTCAAACCAGCAAGGCTTCCTTCTATGCGTCAATCTAAAAGCTTTGGTATCCTCCATGCAATATGGACATGCCAACCTCTCATGTGTGCTCCAACTAGATAACATACCATATGCAGGAAAGTCACTGATTGTTCATAGAACAACGACAATTGTCTACCCAATTTTTTTTTACAATTCCAAGAAATTAAAATTTTCTAACTCTTGCAAATATTCAAACTAGAAAAGCTACTTAAATTGGACGCTATAACTCGGAGGCAGGTTATATGTCCCCCCCCCCCCGACGGAACATACATTGCAGCTACAGTGCATGTTTCGAGGTCTCGACTGAGCGCTGCATGGTGCTCAGTTGGGTGTATGAGTGTCGTACATCCCGCAGACGGGTGTATGACGCACCCGTACACCCGACTGACTCATGATGCAAAATCCTGAAAATCATACAACCTTTTGTAGTTTGCTTAAAAATATTACCTTCAGCCTTCAGACCTGATCCATAGTTGGATCAATGCCACAGATTTATAAGGCCATGTAGTGTCTCTTCTCTTAAGCCTCAAGTGACAGAGGGATTTGAACCTGAGCTTTCAGCTTAGCACAAGACCCACTTACCACATTGGATACCACCTCGGTGGCTATACCAATGTCCACCTAATTTGCGTCCAGCATAGCCATTTTTTTTCCAATAATGTTTTTCTTTTCTTTTTTCTTTTAACAAGAACAAATTCAATAAAACATGTTAGGCCTAGCAAACTTAATGACTAGTCAGCCCTGTTACTACTGGTGGTTCGGAACTAATCCATGAGTGGATTAGTTCCTTGAACTCCTTATAAAAAGGACCGGGCCAGTTATTCATAATATATATATATATATATATATATATATATATATATATATATATATATATATATATATATATATATATATATATATATATATATATATATATAAATTTCCTGATGCGACCGATCAGTCTCAATGCTAGCAGAGACTGATCAAACTCCTCATGATCCGACCAGTATTGATCCATACATGGATCATTGCTTTGTATCAGGCCAATTTACACACATACCCGACAAGGGTTTATCATGTGCAACGACCCATAGTTTATTTTTTTTTCTTTTTAACATTTACAAATCGATGATCCGTCTCGACACAACCAGGACTGATATGAGTTAGTTTAGCACTCATATGCATGACTGATCTGGGTAGGGATCGGTCTATGCATTCATACATTGGTTTTTCAATTTTGTTTCAACCGGTTTGGTGTTTCATGAGTCTGAACCGATATGATTTTGTCATTAATTAAGATCGATATACGAGTTCAAATATGTATGCACCCACAATATGATCACGCATGCAAGTCTTAGCCTACGAGTATGGATTTTGTAAGTGCTGAAAAGCAAAATCGAAACCGTGAACACCAAACGATGTTGGCACGAACTGAACTTTCGCTCCTACAGTGGCTGTTCCTCTTGCCTCGCAACACCTTCAACACCCTCGATGGCAGATAATCATAACACCTATCTATATAGCCTAGGAAAAAACGTGAGAAAGAGGGAAGAAGGAAGAAAAAGTAAAATGGCAGCCCCATAAAAGAAATGGATAAATTCTCTAAAAATGTGTGGGAGGAAATTCAAGACTTTCTTTTCTCTTTTTTTTTCTTTTCAATAGTGTCTTCTTCATTTCTTACCTTGTTTTCTTCCGGCCATGCCTACATGGCCAGCTACCTTGACAAAAAAATAGTGTATAAGAAAGGGTTTAATAGCTTACCATAACTAATTTTTCTATTTTCGTTGTTTTATTCTCCTTTTTTTTAAATTCTCCCTTAATCAACAAAGGAGAAAACATGTTATTTGGAGAATGCCTCCATGTTTTAAATCTGAAATTTTAAATCTCCATTTTGAATACCAAAGTTTGACCTACCTTACCTTTGTTTTTCTTTTGAAAGCGCGTATGGCTACTTGACTTACCTTTTTTTTTTCTTTTTGACTTTATTTTCATTAGAGAAAACATGTATTTTTAAAGGTGGCTAAAGTTTGTCCAAAAAAATAAATGTATAACATAAAACATGTGTGGTGCCATTTCAACTTACTAAAATTCTCCTCCTTAAAAAAAATTGAGTGTGGTGGGATTTGAACATAAGACATTTTCCAAAGAAGCAATGAACCCTTCCACAACACTAACTTATTTTTTTAATATAATTTATGTCCACATAAATTTATTTGTATGCATTATGTTTTTTTAATGGATCTAGGATCTTGGTTGGATCACCTAATATTTTGGACCTTTTAAAAATCCAATTAAATCTCTAATTGAATTTTGGATCCATCCGAGATCTAACTCCTCTCACCATATCCCAATCCAAATATTGGATATGTACGAATCCTTATTTGGATTCAAGATTCATTTGGATCAAATTCGTTCTATGTAATAACATATCCATACTAAAGAAATTTTAGTTTTATTTATTTCAATAATTATAAAATTTTTTCAGGTTTTATACAATCAATCAAACACACCCTAAGAACACACCTATGTACCAGCGGGGTTTGAACCAGTGCCTTCATCTTGACACCTTCACAACAACCCTGCTGGTCACACAGATGACACTGTGGTGGTCCTTTATATGTTCATCTCTCTCTTAGGGATGGTAATGGACCGGGGTAGGGGCGGGGGACAAGGTCTCCACCTCCACCCCGTCTCAAAATCTTGCCCTCCATCCCTACCTCTACCCCCACATGGGTTTTGATTTTAACCTCCATACCCGTTTCATGTCTTCCATCCCAGGTCCAAACGAGGTGAGGCGGGGTAGAGCCCTGTTTTTCCTCTATCTATTGCCATCCCTAAAGAAGGATTGGGGATGAGGCAGAGCGGGGCAAGACGGGGATCAAGATGGGGTAGGGCAGGAGAGAGTGTAAGTCCATCACCACTTCCATCCTCACACGGGTTTTGATTTTAACCTCTATCCCTGCCTCCATGCCTGTTTCATGTCCTCCATCCCCAGTCCAAACAGGGCGGGGTTCCCTGGTCCACAACCATCCCTACTCTCTCTCTCTCTCTAACAATATGTAGAGCCCGGTGATGGGAAACAATGTTGAAATTGGTGGTCATTCAAAAAGAAGAGGAAGAGATGGCAGACCAGGTGCATTGCTATTGCAGCTGACCACACACCATCACAGGATGGTGGGTGATCACGCACGCAGCATAGTACTAATCCCTCAGGTACAAATATTATTATTAAAAGATAAAATTGATAGTGGGTTGGATGGTCTAAGGCATTGGATTCTTTTTTGTAAATTAATTAATAAGAAATTTAGGTGTGTTTTTCAAATTCTAAAAACATAGGTGCTTCATTTTTTTGTCATTACACAACGTTTAGCTGCATTTTTAATATTTCCCCTCTCACTCATCTTAAGCTTATAACTGAAAATTTAAGAAAACCACCAGATGAACTCAAGTTATCCGACTCTAGTGTCGTACAACTTGTTTCTGTACCTAAACAATGCCACTCTAAATGTCACCAGGGACGCACACCCAAAAAAACCTTTTGTTGGACCAAGAAAATGAAATCTCAAACCTGTATCCATACAATTTAGGGAGCTTATATTTACTAAAAATAAATATAAAAAGCTTGGGTCAAGCGGGTCAGCTCGAATGTCCGAGAAAAATCAAAACCCTAACTGAACCTATATATTACTCGGGTTGGGTTGGGATTCACTATATATATATATATATATATATATATATATATATATATATGAGAGAGAGAGAGATGCATAGCTGCTCACTCTTTAATTAAGTGCTCAAACTGAGGTAATTAGCGTTGAGCATCTATCGCGCGGTGTGATGGATGCTCAACATATTTTTTGCACTAAAATAATGTCACTAAAAGTCTAAAAGTGTCAGCTTAGACTTTAACTGGCTGTTTTGAGCACCAGTAAAAGTCTTTTTGCACAAAAAAGACACTATTGTGCGATGAACGCTCAACGTTAGTGACTTTCATTTGAGCAACTAACGACTGAGCAGCTACCAATTTTTGTATATATACATATATGAGCAATGCGTTCCTTTTAAGTAATCATACTTTTAAGTATTTTTCTCACATCTAATACTGTAGATGTGATCTATAGATTTTGTTTAGTGGAAACCGGCTTTTTGGATGGACGGAATGTGAGCTGTATATACGTTTTTTATGAAGGTACCATTTCTTTTCGACTCAAAAAACCATATTTTTTTGTCAAAAAAAAAAGATCAAATAATCGATTCCCACAAAATCGACCATGCTAAACACATCTAACAATTCAGATCTTTCATAAAACACTTAAAACCTGTAGGGCAGAACGAGAAATGGTGACTAATATGTTTTCGATCTCTCTTTCTCTCAATCTCTATATATAAATCGGGACTAACACGTCTAATATGTTTGCCACCCTAGTTATCAGGTATAGTTTAATCCAATTAATATTACAATTTCCATATGCAATTGCTACATTTTAAAAAATCATCTCTGTCTGTCTATCTTTCTCTCTCTCTCTGACGTGTGGGAGGACTCGGACGAGTTTTCAGCGGAGAGGTTCATGACTAGTGATGGTAATGTCGGTATGTGGGTAGGGTTGCCAAATAAGTTGAGTCGCTGGCCGCTCAGCTTATATATAGGTGGACAAAGGTTAGGCAAAACCTTCAAGCTAAGTTTTGCTACAATTTTCTTCTAAATAATAAATGACATAAAGATCTAATAATTTGCGATATAACCTTTGCAAGTTTAGATTTGTTACAATTTTGAAACTGAAACATCCCACCACAGGGAGACGAGCACTGACAGCTCCTACCAACCACGCGAAGCCCACGTTGATATTATACCAGCGAAGCAGTCATGTGCTCCTGTGCACCTGCCTTTGACAAGGTGGACAACTCCTCTCTCATAAAATTTGATCTTAGGGGTGTCAACGGGTTGGGTTTGGTTCAGACTTAGGTGGAACCAGACCTGACCCTGATTTTTAGGTATGGTATCTGGTTCAGACCCGGGTCTAATCGGACTTATCATAAGAGAAACCATACCCGGACCCGATAAAAAATTATGCATGAACCAGACCCGGGCCATACCTGGTAAAACCATATTTTTTTATCATTTTTATATTGAAAAATTATAGGTCTTAATCAGAAATCGGATCAGGTCTGGGTCTGGTATAAAATTTTACAAACTATACCCAGGTCCATGTATTAATCGGACCTCCGGGTCTGGACCCAGGTCTTATTCGGGTATTCTTATTTATCACCATACGCAGACCTATAGGGTTCGGTTCGGGTTGGGTCCGGGTAAACCCGCCCCATTGATACCCCTAATGTAGATGTATTCAACGTGGCCTTTTCCTAGTAATCGTAGCTTGGATCATGTTTTTTCAAAGTAAAACCCAATCTTTTCAATTAGAAGATTTGGGACACTACCGTGGGTTAACTTTTGAGTCTCTTAAAATTCCTACACATGCATGGTCCTAATCTCTCTTTTACTAAGCAGACCATATATAGATCACACATATTGGCTATCTTTACATTTAATTGGATGGTCCAATTGGTGGGCCCACAATAACATCATCAACAATTTCCTTTTTCACTAAACAAGCCATATATTTCCCTAGTTTTTTCTAACTAATCAATCATTTGATTGAACAAAGTCTAACATGGGTGCTCATAAGGGCCTCTACCAACACACACACATCATGTTAATATCATGGCAAATATGCAGCATTTTCAAATTAGTCCGCGAGTGGCAGCGGGTTTGGGGAGAAGGTGCTGAGCCCTTAGTCTCAGGTTTGACTCCCACCAGGTGTGCAGGTGCCTTTAACTGGTGGATGCCATAAGAGCTTGGGTGTCGGTGACTCCACCTGGGGTTTATCTCGTAGGGAGGTAAGCCCATTAAGTGATCCAGTTCCCGGTGAGGGTTCTTAAATATTTGTGAATATGATTAAAACCACTATAAAATACAACAGAAAAATAGGCGATGGTAAATTGCTAGACCAATCCAAATTGTGACCATGTTCCATAATCTTTATTTGAAGCCCATGCTTGAAACATAGGGTAGATATCATGTTGGCTGGGCCTCGATGGCACTGGCTGGTCAGAAACCTAGCTAGCTGCCATGGACATTGCGATTTACCATAGTTGGTCAACACAAGCATGTAATCGACGTTCGGAAATGATAAAAGTAAATATCGATAAGAAATGATTGACGTTCACAAATTGCTGTAATTCTCTACCTCCTGCACTGAAAATCGCAAAATAAATTTGCGTTGTATGCTATCAAAAAAACATGGTAATGTTTCCCGTTAAATGATAATAGTCAACAACGATAAGGTACGTTTGTCGTTCAGAAATCACAATTTTCCTCGTTGTCATTGAATGTAAATCGCAAGACACATATGCGATTCATACGGACAGCAAAGAATGTATTGACAAATTTTTCATTGATCGTACATTAGTCATTCATCACGGTGGTTGAACAGTAAATCTTTTAGCTCATAAATAGTCGCACAAGTACTGGACGGTGTCATTATCTTCTACCTCGTGAACCAGCAACAGTCAAACCGACGGTTCCTTTATAAACCTGGAGTTCGTCACTTGAACATGTAACCAGCTACATAGCAAATTATGGTCGATGAGGCAGACGAAGACAGCTACACAACCAACAATGGTGAATCAGGCGTATATTGTCTACACATCGTCTCCATTTTCATCAAAATCTGTCTCTTTCATGCCGTTTCTGCGATTTGTGTTGTGTACTGTATCATGTAATTTCAATATCGTTCATTGCAAATTCCTTATTTATTTTAGTAGAACATCTACCGATGAAGTTGGGCAAAAACTCAGTCAATCACTCCTGAAGGACGTCAAACGAATGCACGATGAATTCACATAATGCAACATGATCAGTAATTTTGTTCGTATGAAACTAGTAGGAGTTATCTATATACGTAAGCCATGTGTATGTACGTTAACAACATCATATTTGCTGCAAACAGACTATATCTGATTTTGTCAGTTATATTAAAAGCAACGCAAAAAGCAAAACTATAAGCATCATCAACCCTTATTTCATGGTATATCGGTTGTATTTTATGTTGTTTTTGGTTATTGATTTAGTTCAGTTGTTTTGTATTTTAACATTGTTGTTAACAATGTTTCAGTTTGCAGACTATCTTACGTCGTTTGCCATACTCCAGTAGATTTAAAGTCGACCTACCTTACTGGGTTAACGGTAATCATTGCAGAGACCTTTTGTCAAGTGAAAAAGTAAGTAAAAAAACCTAGAGTGCAAGGTTACAACATAACAGTGTTAACAACTTTTTACGATCCATTTGCAGATATTGATTCCTACACTCTGGCAATCTGAAAAGCATTGGGTCTTATACATGATGGATTTACAAGAAAAATAACTATGGTGTTACAATTCGTTAGATGTTGACAGTGGTTTACGGCTTGACATTTCCCATCTAGTAAGATTCCATCTATATGAGTATAGTGTCATGTACTGGGGTCATGAATTTACTTTTGGCCGCATTATTTTCAGATCAGTTTCGTCAAAGGCATTTTGGGAGTCGACGTTAGCGAGTAGATCTATCGCATGACATACCATGCTCCTTTATAAAATAATGGCGTTGATTGTGGCATATTTGTAATGAAGTACATTGAAGCGATATACAATGGTGCAGAACCCTGTTTCGATGCTGTATGCCATTTCTTGGCCTCTGTTATTGGGGATTAAATGCATGTCTATTGGTCCCACATTACAGTTTTTTTTGCAGGTTGATATACCTGGATTCCGTGAAGAACTCTGCAAAAAATTGACGATCTTTCTAATTGCGAAGGATAAACTAACGCTGCCGCCACGAGGATCTAAAAGGCAACGAACACCGGTGCCCACCATGTAAGAGTAATTTCACGTTCGTCTATTTCAAGTAGATTTTAGAGACGGTACAACCAACTTGTGTGTAATCAATCCTATTTCGACGGAATATTACTAGCCGTTGTTGACCGCATGAATCACAATCCTATTTCGCGGTTTGCATTTAAAGTGTCTCGGCAAAAGAGCGATTTCTGATTAGCAAACATGTCTTACCGCTTTTGACCTTTATCATGAGCGCATATCTTACAACAAACATGATTTATGCATGCTCTAAAAAAACATGTATATGTTCGCCCTAAAATAATAATACTCAACAGCGATAAGAAACATTTGTTGTTATGAAATCGCAATATTCTTCGCCGTCATTGAATGCTAATCGTAAGGAAAATATACGATTTATACGGTCAGCATGCGCAAATAATGAAATCTTTTAATTGATAAAAGATATGCGCTCAACCCGCATGATTGACAATCATAAAATTAGATTGCGATATATGCAATCAACCAAGGCTTCTAATGTTCAAAATGATAATAGTCAACATCGATAGGAAATGCTTCATGTTTACACATCGCTTTATTGCTGACACTCACAGAATGAAAATTGCAAAAGAGATTCGCGATGAATGCAATCAACAAGAGCCATTAATATCGCTTTCGTAATTATAAATAGTACACAACGATAAGACAGGTTTGCTGTTCAGAAATCGTGGTCTAACGTCATCTTGACTGCTACTACCATGAAATCTTGTGTAATAATTTGAAAATTTTTGGACTGTGAAACGACATTTCCTTTAATTATGACTTTGCGAACATCTAAAATAAGTCTAGACAGATACCTCAATTGCGACGAAGACGGTTATACACTCGATTGAAGAACAAGTCGTTTATGCAGGAATTGTCGGTTTGTCGGTTCCTTATTTACGAAGCAAAGTGGAAGACATCCTTAACCTATGTGATGTGTCATTCATATATAAATGAAACATCCTATCACCCTTCCCCAGTTTTCAAATAAATAGTACAATTTTAAAAAACATTGAGCAAATTTCAAATAAAATACACTCCGCATTAATGAAATTAAACAATGTCATTTCATACAACTGTATACAAAACTAATCAATGTGATTGGACATAGTAGTTTAAATCACGGTAGCACGTATCGTGTGGGTTTGATTTTAGAAATATTTTTTGGTCCTATATAAATCCACAACTTCGTCCACCCTCGTCCCAACAAATCGCCTTAGGTGTAGATTATGGATTTATACCTCGACAATGGGTCGGTCCGAGTCACTCTCCCAACCAATCCCTTCACAGAAAATGAGACATTGTTCAGACTGGTTCACCATTTGCGATTTTAATTCAATGACATTGATCAATATAACGATTTCTAAGCATCAAGCATCTCTTCTAGCTATGCACTATTTTCGTTCACGATAGGGCATATATATTACGATTTTCATTTTCGTAAGTTTAACAATACATCGATTTCTGAGGAACAAACTTTTCTTATCGATAATTACTTTGTCATTTGTTAAGGGCGAACATTACGTGCCTTTGTGAACCACATAAAGCGGAAATCTATTTCCGTGATTTTCGTTCACGGAGTGTGAGTTATACAAAGATTTCGGAACAACAACAAAATATCTTTCGTTGTGCAGTATTTTTAATTACTGAAGAGCAACATTACTAGCATTGGTTCACTGCATACATCACAAAACTATTTTTCGTTACGATTTAATTTTCGTAGCTGAAATAGTACAACGATTTACAAGCCTGTTTAGTAAAGTTCAAATTATATTTCAACCGAGACAGATTTACAAAATTTATAGTCTTACAAAATTTGCCTACAAAAATTGGTGTAGATAGTCTCCAAGATCTGTTAGAAATCTATTTATATCCTTCTAAACTTTTCTGGATTGTGCTGTTCGTTTCCTTTGTAAGTAGTCTTGTTGGCTGATTATTTATGTATGTTGACTTTTTAAACTCAATCAAATTTCGGTATAGTTCATCGCGTACTTTCGGTATATCTTCCTGCAATAAAATATGTAATGTGAAACCAATATATAACATGATTCCCCAATAACAGCGAATAAAAAGCTCATACAATGTCAAAACAAGGTTCTTCTTCATTGTATATTGCTTTAATATGCTTCATTACAAATATGCCATAATCGACCGCATTACTTTGTAAAGGAGCATCGTCAGCACAGAGCAACATCCACTCATCAATGTCGACACCCAAAAGGTCGTTTAGGAATCCCGCCTGTGATAAATGAAGAATATAGTAAATTTCGGTCCACCTCAAATAGCTACGATTCACCTATGGACAGAAGCTTACCAAATGCATAGTGTCACGTTCTACACCACTGTGGCAGTCCAATGAGTTGTAGCACCATAGTTGTTTTTCCCGTAAATTCATCTCGTATAAGACCCAATGTTTGAGATTTTGCCAGAGTGTAGGAAGTAAAATCTGTGAATCGATATAATATTTTATAAATCTATAGACATATCGTGATGGAGATGTTGGGACTAAATCTTAGAGAAGAGGTTTGTTCACTTACCTTTTCAAATTTCGAAAAGTTTACGGAATGATCATCGGTATTCCAACAAGGTAGTGCATCTACGAATCCACTGGTGTATGACTTTCATCGGACGTACGTCTGTTGTATGAAATAATAAGGTTTAATCACCAAGAAATGTGAGTAAGTCATAAAAGCAAATAAAACAATAGCAGAACAGACATATCATGAAATAAGGGGTAATGATGCGTACAATATTGCTTGTTGCGTTGACTTGAATATAATTGACGAAATCACATATTGTCTGGTTACAAAAATTTATGAACTTCAAAACATACAAACTGATGACCTAGAAAATGATAGTGGTTATATATGTACAAAATTACTGATAGTGTTCCTGTCTGCAAATTCATCTTGCATCTGATTGATGTTCTCTTCGAACTCTTTAGGGCGTTGTCGCCCACCCTTGTCTGTGGATGTTGCACTGAGCGCACCATGAGCATAGTCATTAAAAAATGATGAGTTATATTGCGAGTTATATTGCGATTTTCATTCAATCAAGGAGGTTAAGGCAATGCCACAATTTCTGAACAATAAACATCTATTTTCGATTACAGTTTATTTATTTACGAGATCCATAGAGGAAACATGTCTGTTAGATGTAATAAAAAAGAATTAAACAATAAAAGAATGTCATGTTACAACAATTACTTATAGAATTACAACAAATAACTATCATGATAAAAAAGAATACCTCGGGTTTATTCCGTGGCACTTGACGAATCAGATGAAATATGATAGAGAACTCGTCTATTTCTTTTTCTTGGTGGATTGTCTATCCTCGGTGGCCTTTTGATTGCACCCATCTGATTAAAAAAACTTGTTATCATCTCTACCACTGAGTTCAATTTTCTCCCCATATTGCTTACATCCGTCCTTAATTTCTTATTCTCCCTCTCCATCAGTTTGAACCTTGCGACGGAGACAACGTTCTCTTTTGTAACAAGTGTTCGCTCTTTATCATGATTTGTTACTGAGAGAATCGTTGTTGTAACCGGAGGGGGACGACAAACGGGTTGTAGATGCTAGGATGCAACATGAAAGGGGGCAGTTGGGAGGCATGAGTTCTCAATTTTCTCAATCTCTAGATTTCGCCGCATAGGTTCCCAATACCTTTGGAAATAGAAGGGATCAAATTGTCGTCCTTTATAATCATACGATACGGCACAGACACCACCTGTGTTCCAAATTAATAATTCGTTCCTATAGCATTCACGTTCCTGCCCCCACCACTATTCATCTTTCTTCTCACTTCCAAAGACTTATTTGGGATAGACTGCCTCAAGCCAGATTATAGGAGAACTCGACTACCATGCTGCAACTCAGTTTCATAATTGCAAAACAGCCACAAATCGCGGTCAGACAATCTAGCAGCTTCTACAACAACATCTTGGTCATCATCCTCCCCATCTCCATACAGTCTCCACAAAACCTGTATATTGGTAATTCTTTTTAATAACGAGTGACAAATATATTACAATTTACTTAAGAATGATATGGCGACAATGATATGTACTAAGGAAGACAAAATTCTGCAGCGATGATTACTTAAGAATGCTAAATATTACAACGATTTATAATACCGAATGATAAATGCTGACCCGATTGTAAACAATTTTAGAACGTTTACCTCATTTAGTTGCAGCCCATCTAAAATGGACTTAGCATTATAAATTGTGACGTTTATTCTAGCCCAGCGACCGATCTTTGAAAAACCACAAATCGCAGGGCCACAACGTGGACACAATGGGTTAATATGTTCTCACGCCCAAGCCTAACAAAAAAATATATTAGTAACACTACAACCTTCAATGAGCTTAGTCTACAATTACTAAGTATGTAATAAACAAATACCTGAACAAATGGCCAAAATCCCCGACTATTTTCGTACCCTTACTCGCACGGTAGAGTTGACTGTACAAGTGTGCGAGCATAGCGGCACCCCATGCATAGTTTTCGACTTCGTCTAAGTCTTCCAGGTACTACAACTACATGTAACTTATTCTCGAACCAGAACAATCGAAAAATAAAGTAAGACCAAAAAAATAAAGAAGGAAGCTGCGCAACTCTTGGTCAGCTATTTCAGATGCACAAGTAGCGGAGCGACCTTCCTATTTATTACGAAAAGATGAGACCTTCATTGATGTGAAATTGATTCCACCAGAAATACATTGACTCCATTTGTCCATCGACATTCCTAGAAGGGCCGTGCATTTTCCCCTTGCGTTATAGTTTGAATCCAGTAATAGGACAACACTGCCAACGCAATTAAGGTCAGTTATCCGCATCACATTTTGTAGGGTCATGGTAATCTCAAAAGAATCAAACTGGAATATGTTCGTCTTATCATTCCACTTATTTCCCAGGTGGGTCATCGTCTTCCAGCAAGTTTCAAAATATTGCTGGTCCAAAAGGCCATCGAAGTGCATATTTCGTAATCGGTCCTTCTGATATGAACTCAGCTGAACATACCACGATAGAACTACAGGCCACTGACACCGACCTTCGAGCTTTTCACCTGGTGCCCTACTTCTCCTCTGACCTCCTTGTAACACACAATAACATATTATTCCTACCAATTGTAAATTAGTACCATTTGTACTTATAACTAATATTCTACTAATTGCTATAAATAATATTGGTTGCACATACACTATCACAGTAATCACTATACATATTAATACCTAACACAATAATCACTATACAAAAATCGCTAAACATATTATTAAATCTTCATAGACAAGACAAATTTATTTACCTTGGTCGCACTTTTCTTTTGTTCAACCAATCCCTCCAACCTAGGCCTTTCTGGTTGGTCCACTACCTCCCAATGCCTTTTTCTTTCCTTCTCTTCCTCCTCCACCTTCTCCTTCCTTTCTCTTTCCTTCTTTTTATCATCCTCCTTCTCCTTCTGCCACCTTTCTTTCTCTTCCTCATGTTGTTTCTTTCTTTCCTCCACTTCCTCCTCCTACTTCTTCCTTTCTCTTTCCTTTTCTTCCTCCTCCTTCTCCTTCATTTCTCTTTCCTTCTTTTCCTCATCCTCCTTCTCCTTCCTTTGCCTTTCCTTCTTTTCCTCATCCTCCTTCTCCTTCCTTTGCATTTCCTTTTCTTCCTCAAACTCCTTCTCCCTCCTTCGCCTTTCCTTTTTTTCCTCATCCCGAAGCTTATTTCGTTCCTTCTCTTCCTCCTCCTTATTCAATTGCCTTCGCCTCTCCTCCGCCTCCTTTAGTAGCTTTACCCTGTTCCGCATTGCTATATGCTCCAACAACAGCTTCCGCGTTTTCGTCTTAGCATCCTCCTTTAGATTGTTCAATTCCCTTTCCCTCTCCTCTGCCTTCTTCCTTTGCCTTTTCTTTTCATTCTCCTCCTTATTTCTTTGCTTTGCCTTCTCTTGGTCATCTTTCTTCTGCATCTTTAGTTCTTCAACATTCTTCCTTTGGTTCGCAACCTCGATATCTGATGAATAATCCTCCGCATAATACAATTCCAACGCTTTTTCTTTGTCTTTATCATTCTCAATCTTAAGTATATTTTGGTACCTTTCAAAAATCTTAGATAGATTGGACTGACAGATCACTTCTCTAATACACAACCCATAGAACGATGGGGTATTTCTTCTCTGTTGAGTCGCAGACATTGCTAACCTGCACTACACATTAAACGATCATCATGATTACAAATCGTCGCAATATTTGGCTTCATAAATATACATCGTTGTAAGATTTAGCAAACTTATGTACAAATCAAGGTATTTTAATAAACACACATCGCTATTGCTTTGAATGTATAAATCGTCGCCAATTCAAACTTACAAATCGTTGTAGAAGAAGCAACCTTCAGATTGCATAACGAAACCTTACACGAAACTCACCGAAATGCTAGGATTTTGGATATTCCAACTATAGAGTAAGAAACAGTAAGAACGTATATGCAACAGATGGTGGCAACGATGCTGCAACTGCGCGTAAGACGGCAACAAATGCTCTGGCGGTAGCAAAGCAAAGGAAAGGATGCTCCGTCAGCAACAGAAGAAGGCAACAGATGATCTGACGACAACAGATGAAGGCAAAGTATGCTCCGATAGAGTTTTCTGTTTAGAGCGAGAATAGATTGTTTTAAACTATTTAAATCCTACAACATACAACTTGCTACATACGCAAACTTTGCTGAAAATTTTGGCGCGATAACGATGGTGGGCAGTTTTGTCCTTTTCATGAACCGCCAACTCAGTTTTCTAGATGGAGGGCATTTATGTCCGTTCCAGGAAGAGGAAGAGAATGGCGGTAAAGGGTACTTAAGTCTTTGCGACGACACCAAATTACGATGCTATGTGATGCAGACACACATGGGGATACTAGCCGGTCTGCATCTTTTACGTGGCGCTCGACCTCTTATACGTGGCGCTCTTTGAGAACCCTTGAACATGAGATGGAGCTACCGGCCCAGTTCGGGGGGGGGGGGGGGGGGTAATATATAACCTGCTTTGCCTGTTTCATGTCCTCCATCCCCAGTCCAAACAGAGCGAGGTTTCATTTTCCCTGGTCCACCGCCATCCCTACTCTCTCTCTCTCTAACAATATGTAGAGCCTGGTGGTAGGCGATGGGAAAGAATGTTGAAATTTGTGGCCGTTCAAAAAGAAGAGGAAGAGATGGCAGATCAGGTGCATTGCGATTGCACACTTTCATGGGCTATTGTACCTGACCACACACCATCACAGGATGGTGGGTGATCAGGCACACAACACAGTACTAATCCCTCAGGTACAAATATTATTATTAAAAGATAAAATTGATAGTGGGTTGGCATTGGATTCTTTTTTGTAAACTAATTAATAAGAATTTTAGGTGTTTTTCAAATTCTAAAAACAGAGGTGCTTCATTTTTTTTGTCATTACCCAACGTTTAGGTGCATTTTTTAATATTTTTCCTATCACTCACCTTAAGCTTATAACTGAAAATTTAAGAAAACCACCAGATGAACTCTGAAGCAGGTTATATGTCCCCCCCCCCCCGAATAGGGCTAGTAGCTCCATCTCATGTTCGGGGGTTCCCAAAGAGCGCCACATATTTAAGCATGTGCATCTTGTATCCCCATGTTTGTCAGCATTAATTAGCATTAGAGTTTGATGCGATTGCAAAGACTTAAGTACCCTCTCCTCCATTGGTGCAAAAAAAAAATGACGATTCTAGAAAAGGAGTGGTTGCAAAGACTTAAGTCCCCCGAAGATGATTATTTAAGACTCAGTCTATGTACTGCAGGATTATCCGAGAAAGAAATCTCCCATAGAGGAGGCCATGGACATCAACCCTCTCACTCTCTCTCTCCCTTCTCTTTCTGCTTCTGTGCACATTCAGCAGAAGATCCAACATTGCTCCATCAAGCACCGACTGACCTGCACATTGACTGTTGTGGAGCCTGATTCAGAGTTTTTACCCTTACAAGAGGAGGGTTTGGGGGCTCCTCCCAGCGTAGGTAGCATCATTCAACTAAATGAGTTGTGGATCCTGATTCAGAATTTTTACCCTTACAGGAGAGGGGTCTGGGAGCTCCTCCCAGCGTGGGTAGCATCATTCAACTTGAAGAGTTGTGGAGCCTGATTCAGAGTTTTTACCCTTACAGAAGAGGGGTCTGAGGGCTCCTCCTAGCGTGGGTAGCATCATTCAACTTGATGAGTTGTGGAGTCTGATTCAGAGTTTTTGCCCTTACAGAAGGGGGGTTTGGGGGCTCCTCCCAGCGTGGGTAGCATAGTTTTTGCCCTTACAGGAGGAGGGTTTGGGGGTTCTTCCCAGCGTGGGTAGCATCATTCAACTTGATGAGATGTGGAGCCTGATTAAGAGTTTTTTCCCTTACAGGAGGGGGGTTTAGGGGCTCCTCCCAGCGTGAGTAGCATAGTTTTTGCCCTTACAGAAGGGGGGTTTGGGGGCTCTTCCCTGCATGGGTAGCATCATTCAACTTGATGCACTGCAGGATTATCCGAGAAAGGAATCCTCCCTGGAGAAGGCCATGAACATCAACCCTCTCTCTCTCCCTTCTCTTTCTACTTCTGTGCACATTTAGCAGACAATCCTATATTGCTCCATCAAGCATCGACTGACCTGCACACTGACTGTAGCATGGTTCAACTTAATGAATTGTGCAGCCTCATTCAGAGATTTTGCCCTTACAGGAGGGGGGGTTGGGGGCTTTCCCCAACGCAGTAAAGTGTTTTGTTTAATCATGGTGCTCATGTTTCCTTCGGTTGTTTCTTGCTAAAGGTTTTTGTAACACCCTTTCTCACAATTTTTCTATTTTTTTCTGGTTTGAAGATGGTGACTTCTGAAAGTTACCATTCAATTTCAGGAAATGAACCTGTTACAAAACCTGAAATTCTGTAACCAGTTCCGGTTTTTAACAGATTTGAAATATCAAATGAGTTTATAAAGTTATAAAAAATTTCAAATATAAACTAGCCAAATAAAAAAAGAAAACCCTTTTTACAGATTTGAAAAATAATCTCCCGTTAGGGAGATATGACTCTTGCAAAATGAATAAAAAACCTGAGTAACTCAAATGATTTATAGTGTGACAATGAATTAGTTTTTGACCAAAAATAGGTATGAAATGACCATAAAAATTTGTGAAAATTGTTAAAAATAAACTAAACTAAATAACGAAGATGTCGCTTTTTGCGGATTGAAAATCCGATCTTCGGTTAGGGAGATACGCCCCTGACAAGTTGGTCTTGATTCAAATAACGATTTACACGCGACGGCTTACTGAATAACACTACAAATCGCTATAGCGATTTGTAGTGCATTTCATGAGTCACTATAGAAATTTGTGGTGTTGTTCAGTAAACCATTATGTGTAAATTGCTATTGTGACTTATAGTATTTTCAGTAAACCGCTGTGCGATTTACGACGCAAATCGCTACCTAAATTAGGACCAACTTGTCGGGGGCATATCTCTCTAACAGGAGATTGGATTTCAAATCCGTAAGAAGCGGTGTCTTTCTTATTGAGTATAATTTATTTCTGTCAATTTTCAGCAATTTTTATAGTCATTTATTTTCCTATTTTGATTAAAAACCAGACCACTATTATTCTGCATTATTTGAGTTGCACGGTTTTTTAGTTCATTTTGCGAGAGTTATATCACCCCAATGGGAGATCAATTTCCAAATCAGTAAAAAGGGTTTTTTTTATGTGTCTAGTTTATACTTATTTGCTTTGATTTCAATTATTTTTAATATATTTTTATAAAAAATCTCAATTTCAAGGTTAAATTCACTTTGAATTCAAGTTTTAAAGCAAATTTATATGTTTTAAACCCTAATTTCAAAAGTTCAAAACTCCAAAGCACCATTTTCAAATGCTTTGCAAAGTCATACATCATTTATTTTTATTTTATCTGATTTTTTTTATTTCTGAGGCATAAATAGCTAATTTTGGATATATTCTTCAATTTTTCAATAATTAAGGAAAAATCCATAAAAAGCCTACATTTATTTATAACAAGTTTGTTCATTTTACATGATTTTCCCTTTGTTATTATCTCAATTATTGTAATTCATTTAAGAGTTGTAATAAATCAATTTATCAGAAGTTTACTTTATGCCTAGTTTAGAATGAATGAGCATATAGTTTAGGTTTTCATTCTCCATAATTGATATGTTGTATTTTTATTTTCATTTTTCAATAACACTATGGTAAAACACGAATGACACATGCACCATTTAATAGAGGATATGTAAAACTAAGTAAAGTTTGTATTTACGATCATAGTCGAAATATGAATGATACTTAGAATTATTATTCTTTATTAAATAAAAATGAACTTACACTCTCAAGTCATTTTTAAAAAATCATCATATTTTCTAAAAATTCATTTTCTTCCTTTATTAGGATTCAAAATAAAGATTAATTCTAAGTATATTTTTTACCATAGTCATGAATATATGGAAATTTAATCTTGTTTTAATTCTATAAATGTACTAAATTAATTTCATTCCTTATTGGAATTTGAATAAAGATTAAATTAGAATATGTTTGTGACCATAGTCATGAATATATTAAAATATAATCTTATTTTAATTCTATTAAAGAATGAAATTTGCTTTCTAAATTCAAATTAAAACAAATTCTTTAAAGCATTCATCATTTAAGATAGAATTGCATCACCGTTTTCCATCATTTTCAAATCATTTTTCAAATTTCCAAGTAAATTTTGAAATAATTTTTGAAAACGTTTTTATTTTTGAAATCATTGTTTTACTTTATTTCATAAATTCAAATTTATTTTTCAATTCCCTCTAACTTTAAATCCTATTTCAAATACCTATTTTCAATTTCCAGTTTTCAATTTTATTTCTAAATTTCTATTTTTGAATTTTACATTTCAACTTTGAATTTTATTTCAATTTCAAATGTTTAATTCAATTCTTTACCCCAATCTTGAGTCTCTATTCAATTCAAATCTCAAAATTCTAAAAATTTGACTTTGAATTCGATTTCCAAATCTTCGATTTACGAATCTTTGATTTCAAAACTTTCAATTCGAATTCATTTCAAATTATGAAACTTTAAAACTGTCATTTGATTTGTGACATCTTTCAGTAAATCGTTGTGCAGTTTATAATGCCTTTTAGTAAATCATTATGCGATTTACAATGTTCTTCAGTAAATCGCTATTGCGATTTACAATGTCTATCAGAAAATCATTGTGCGATTTAGAATATTCTTCACTAAATCACTATTGCAATTTATAATTTTCTTCAGTAAATTTCAATACAAAATCAATTTCTGAATTTCAAGGTCGTTTCTTAAAGGATATTTTCAGATCCATTCCCAAACTCACTCAGAAAATTTTAAATTTTCTGAAGCATTTCTAAAAAGCATACATTCTTCTCAAGTTCAAAATCATAGCACAAGCCTGATTCAATGTGAATCTAGGACTTAGAATAATAGGGGTATGGTTTTTAAGTTTCAGATATAAAATAGCCAAATAAATTAAGAAAACCTTTTTTTACAGATTAGAAAAATGATCTTCCGTTGGAGAGATATGACTCTTGTAAAATGAACTAAAAACATGAGTAACTCAAACGATGTAGAATAATATGGGTTTGGTTTTTAATTAAAATGAGAAATAAAATGACTATAAAAATTGCTAAAAATTGTCAAAAATAAATTAGACTCAATCAGAAAGACATCGTTTTTTACGGATTTGAAATCCGATCTCCGGTTAGGGAGATATGCCCCCAACAAGTTGGTCCTAATTCAGGTAGCGATTTACGTCGTAAATCGCACAACGATTTACTAATAACACTGTAAGTCACAATAGCAATTTACACATAATGGTTTATTGAACAACACCATAAATCTCTATAGTGACTCATGAAATACACTGCAAATCGCTATATATTCAGTAAACCGTCACGCGTAAATCGCTATTTGAATCAAGACCAACTTATCGGGGGCGTATCTCTCTAACCGGAGATTAGATTTCTGATCCGTAAAAAGCGGCATCTTTGTCATTGAATCTAATTTATTTTTTCCAATTTTCACCAATTTTTATGGTAATTTCATACCTGTTTTTGGTCGAAAACCAAGACCCTGTCACAATCTATATCGTTTGAGTTACTCATGTTTTTAGTTCATTTTGCAAGAGTCATATCTCCCCAACGGGAGATCATTTTCCAAATCTGTAAAAAGGGTTTTCTTTCTTTATTTGTCTAGTTTATATCTAAATTTTTTTATAACTTTATATATTTATTTGATATTTCAAATATCTAGAAAAATGAAACTATTTTGTTTAATCATGGTTAAATAAGATTAATCTGTAACCAGTCCTGAATTTTAACAAATTTAAAATATCAAATATGTATAAAAAGTTATAAACATTTTTATATATAAACTAGACATATAAATAAAGAAAACCGTTTTTACAGATTTGGAAAATGATATCTCATTGGGGAGATATGACTCTCGCAAAATGAACTAAAAATATGTGCAACTTAAATAATGCAGAATAATAGGGGTCTGGGTTTTAATCAAAATGGTAAAAAAAATGACCATAAAAATTGTTGAAAATTGACAAGAATAAACTAGACTAAAAAAAAAAGATACCAATTTTTACAGATTTGAAATCCGATCTTCGGTTAAGGAGATATGCCCCTGACAAGTTGGTCCTAATTCAGGTAGCGATTTACGCCATAAATCGCACAACAATTTACTGAAAATACTATAAGTCACAATAGTGATTTACACATAATGATTTACTGAACAACACCACAAATCGCTATAGTGACTCATAAAATAGAGATTTGTAGTGTTATTCAGTAAGCCGTCACGCGTAAATCGCTATTTGAATCAAGACCAACTTGTCGGGGGCGTATCTCCCTAACCGGAGATCGGATTTCCGATTCGTAAAAAGCGGCATCTTTGTTATTGAGTCTAATTTATTTTTGTAAATGTTAAGAAATTTTTATGTTAATTTCATACCTATTTTTGGTCGAAAACCAAGACCCTCTCACACTATATATCATTTGAGTTACTCATGTTTTTATTTCATTTTGCAAGAGTCATATCTCCCCAACGGGAGATCATTTTTCAAATCTGTAAAAAAGGTTTTTTTTTTGTTTATTTGCGTAGTTTATATCTAGAAATTTTTATAACTTTATATATTTACTTGATATTTTAAATATATAAAAAAACAGAACTATTTTGTTTAATCATGGTTAAATAAGATTAATCTGTAACCAATCTTGAATTTTAACACATTTAAAATATTAAATATGTATAAACAATTATAACATTTTTTAGATATAAACTAGACACACAAAAAAAAAAACCTATTTTACAGATTTGGAAAATGATATTTCATTGGGGAGATATGACTCTCGCAAAATGAACTAAAAATATGTGCTACTTGAATCATGCAGAATAATAGGGGTCTGGTTTTTAATCAAAATGGGAAAACAAATAACCGTAAAAATTGCTAAAAATTGACAGAAATAAACTAGACTTAATAAGAAATATACCACTTCTTATGGATTTGAAATCCGATCTCTGGTTAGGGAGATATGCTCCCAACAAGTTGGTCATAATTCAGGTAGCAATTTACGCCGTAAATCGCACATCGATTTACTGAAAATACTATAAGTCATAATAGCGATTTACACATAACAATTTACTGAACAACATCACAATTCTCTATAGTGACTCATGAAATACACTACAAATCGCTATAGCGATTTGTAGTGTTATTCAGTAAGCCGTCACGCGTAAATCGCTATTTGAATCAAGACCAACTTGTCGGAGGCGTATCTCTCTAACCGAAGATCGGATTTCCGATCCGTAAAAAGTGGAATCTTTGTTATTAAGTCTAGTTTATTTATGCCAATTTTCATTAATTTTTATGATAATTTCATACATGTTTTTATCAGAAAACCAAGACCCTACCACACTCTATATCGTTTTAGATACTCAGGTTTTTAGTTCATTTTGCAAGAGTCATATCTCCCCAACAGAAGATCATTTTACAAATCTGTAAAAAAGGTTTTTTTTTTTTATTTGTATAGTTTATATATGTAAATTTTTATAACTTTATATATTTATTTGATATTACAAATCTTTAAAAAACTGGAACTGTTTTGTTTAATCATGGTTAAATAAGATTAATCTGTAACCAGTCTCGAATTTTAACAAATTTAAAATATCAAATATGTATAAAAAGTTATAAACATTTATATATATAAACTAGACAAATAAAAGAAGAAAACCTTTTTTGCAGATTTGGAAAATGATCTCCCGTTGAAGAGATATGACTCTTGCAAAATGAACTAACAACCTATGCAACTCAAATAATGCAGAATAATAGGGGTCTGGTTTTTAATCAAAATGGGAAAACAAATGACCATAAAAATTGTTGAAAATTGTCAAAAATAAACTAGACTCAATAAGAAAGACACCATTTTTTACGGATTTGAAATCCAATCTCTATAACAGATTAATTTTCTGAAATTGAACAGTAACTTTTAGAAGTCACCATCTTCAAACCAGAAAAAAAAAACAGAAAAATCATGGGAAAGGGTGTTACGAAAACCTTTAGTAAGAAACAACCGAAGGAAACATGAGCACCACGATTAAACAAAGCACTTTATTACACCGGGGGAAGCCCCCAAACCCCCCTCCTATAGGGGAAAAATCTCTGAATCTGGCTCCACAACTTATTAAGTTGAACGATGCTACCCACACCGGTGGGAGCTCCCAAACCCCCCTCCTGTAAGGGCAAAATCTTTGAATCAGGCTCCACAACTCATCAAGTTGAACCATGCTACAGTCAGTGTGCAAGTCAGTCGATGCTTGCTGAAGCAATGTAGGATCATCTGCTGGATGTGCACAGAAGCAGAAAGAGAAGAGAGAGAGAGAGGGTTGATGTTCATGGCTTTTTCCAGGGGGGTTCCTTTCTCAGATAATCCTGCAGTGCAGGGACTTTCTGGATGGAGGACATGTTTGTTCTTTTTTTGAACCGTTTGTTTTCCTTTTTTTGAATAAAGGACATTTTTGTCATTTTCTCAAGCCGTCGTTTTATGGCAAGAATAGCAAGAAAGGGTACTTAAGTCTTTGCAACAACACCAAAGTCCGATGCAAAGTTATGTCAACATACACGGGAATACGAGCCCCATGTGCGTAAATGCATGGCGCTCATTCATCCCCCCGAACACAGACGTGGGATTCAGTGAATCATCGGGGGCAAACATACACCACCCTCTCGATGAACTCAACTTATCCGACTCTAGTCTCGTACAACTTGTTTATGTACCTAAACTATGCCACTCTAAATGTCACCAAGGACACACACCCAAAAAACCTTTTGTTGGACCAAGAAAATGAAATCTCAAACCTGTATCCATACAATTTAGGGAGCTTATATTCACTAAAAATAAATATAAAATGCTTGGGTCAAGCGGGTCAGCTCGAATGTCCGAGAAAAATCAAAACCCTAATTGAACCTATATATTATTCGGGTTGGGTTGGGATTCACTATATATATATATATATATATATATATATATATATATATATAGAGAGAGAGAGAGAGAGAGAGAGAGAGAGAGAGAGAGAGAGAGAGAGAGAGAGAGAGATGCATAGCCGCTCACTCTTTAAGTGCTCAAACTGAGGTAATTAGTGTTGAGCATCAATCGTGCGGTGTGATGGATGCTCAACATCTTTTTTGCAAAAAAAAACTTTTAATGGCACTAAAATAATGCCACTAAAAGTGTCCGCTTAGACTTTTAGTGGCTATTTTAGCACCAGTAAAAGTCTTTTTTGCATAAAAAAGACACTATTGTGCGATGAACGCTCAACGTGAGTGACTTTCATTTGAGCGACTAACGAGTGAGCAACTACCAATTTTTGTATATATACATATATGAGCAATGTGTTCCTTAAGCCCTTTTTTTCGTTAGGTCATGTTAGGCTCCTTCAGAAATCATACTTTTAAGTATTTTTCTTACATCTAATACTGTAGATGTGATCTATAGGTTTTGTTTAGTGAAAACCGACTTTTATGGCAACCAATCCTCAACACCCACATCAGGAAATCTTGTTTAATTGTAAAAAACCGGCCACATATTTAAAGTCAAATTTTTGAGTAATTATGACAATGAGCAATCGAGTAAATCATTGTCATACTCCTTTTAAAACAAAAATTTGCCATAGCCTACATCTTCAAAGATTAATTCCAGTAGATGGTTAGGTTGTGTTTGATTTAGTGGGCAAACACCACCAAGACACACATAGGGGTGTCAACGGGTTGGGTTTGGTTTGGACCCAGGTGGAACCAGACTTGGATAAGATTTTCAGGTATGATACCAGGTCCAGACTCAGGTCTAATTGGTCTACTATAAGAGAAACAACCATACCCAGACCTGACAAGAACTATATGAAGCAGACCCGAACCGTACCAGGTAAAGTAATATATATATATATATATATATATATATATATATATATATCACTTTTACATTGAAATATTGCAGGTCTTGATCAGAACTCGGGTCGGGTCGGGTCTGGGTCTTTGGTATAAAATTTCACAAAGTATACCCGGGTTCATGTATTAATCAGACTTTCGGGTCTGGACCCAGGTCTTAATAGGGTCTTCTTATTTGTCACCATACTCAGACCCTATAGGGTTTGGTCGTGGTAAATCCGACGGGTTGACACCCCTAGACACACCAGCTAGTGTTTGTTCAGGACCTGCTCTCACAGGTCCATCACACCCTTTTGATTTTTAAAGGGAAGGAAACAAAGCAGTCCCGCCTGGTTCCCACGCTTTGTCTCAATCAAATGCGGGACAACACACGGGTAGAGACGAACCTGTCTCTGTTTCGGTGCATCAAACGCGCCCTTCATGTCAAGATAAATAGACCAAAGTGGTCCAAATGGGGCGAGGCAGGGTGGAGCCCTGTTTTCCCTCTGTCTATTGTCATCCCTAAAGAGGGATTGGGGACGGCGCAGAGCAGGGCAAGGTGGGGATCGAGATGGGGCAGGTCAGGAGAAAGGAAAAAGCATAAGTCCATCTATGCTTCCATCCCCACATGGGTTTTGATTTTAACCTCTATCCCTGCTTCCATGTCCGTTTCATGTCCTCCATCCCCAGTCCAAACAGAGCGGGGCCTCATTTTCCCTGATCCACTGACATCCCTACACTCTCTCTCTCTAACAATATCTAGAGCCCGATGGTAGGCGATGGGAAAGAATGTTGAAATTGGTGGCCGTTAAAAAATAAGGGGAAGAGTGTGATGGAAAAGAATGTTGAAATTGGTGGCCGATCAAAAACAAGAGGAAGAGATTAGTTCAAAAGCTGAAAATATAAAAGGGTAAAAAAATGGCAGATTAGGTGCATTGCGATTGCACACTTTTATGGGCTATTGCACCTGACCACACACCATCATAGTTGATCAGGCACGCAACAGTTACAAATATTGTTATTAAAAGATAAAATTGATAGTGGGTTGGATGGTCTAAGGCATTGGAGTCTTTTTTGTAAACTAATTAATAAGAATTTTAGGTGAGTTTTTCAAATTCTAAAAACATAGGTGCTTCATTTTTTTTGTCATTACCCAACGTTTCGGTGCATTTTTTAAGATTTTCCCCCTCATTCGTCTTAAGCTTATAACTGAAAATTTAAGAAAAACCAACAGATGAACTCAAGTTACTCGGGTTGGGTTGGGATTTACTAGAATTATATATATATATATATATATATATATATATATATATATATATATATATATATAGAGAGAGAGAGAGAGAGAGAGAGAGAGAGAGAGAGATGCATAGCTTCTCACTCTTTAGGTGCTCAAACTGAGGTAATTTGCGCTGATCATCTATTGCGCGGCGTGATGGCGACATCTTTTTTGCGCAAAAAGACTTTTACTGGCTTTAAAATAATGCCACTAAAAGTGTTATTTTAGCACCAGTAAAAGTCTTTTTGCACAAAAAAGACGCTATTGTGCGATGAATGAGATACGTTAGTGACTTTCGTAGGAGCAACTAACGAGTGAGCATCTACCAAATTTTGTATATATACATATATGAGTAATGCGTTTCTTAGGCCCTTTTTTCTGTTAGGTCTCATTGGGCCCCTTCAGAAATCATACTTTTAAGTAATTTTCTCACGTCTAGATGTGATGTATAGGTTTTGTTTAGTGTGAACCGGAATCTGAGTTGTATATACGTTTTTTCGGTGATCCAAAATCAATGGCTATGAAGGTACCATTTCTTTCCGACTCAGAAGACCATATTTTTTTCGTCAAAATAGGCTTGGAAAGTCTAACACAAATAATGGATGTTTGGCTATGCATGGCTCGTATAATATCATTAACTAATAACAAATATACCAATGGGGGCTGTCAGTGCACGTCTCCTTGTGGTGGGACGTTGCAGTTTCAAAATTGTAGCAAAACTAAAGTTGCAAGAATTATATTGCAATTTATTAGATCTTTAAACCAAATTAGTAGATCTTTATGCCATATATTATGTAGAAGAAAATTGTAGCAAAACTTAGCTTGAAGGTTTTGCCCAACCTTTGTCCACCAATATATATATATATATATATAGATAGATAGATAGAGAGAGAGAGAGAGAAAGAAAGAGAGAGAGAGAGAGAGAGAGAGAGAGAGATTTATTTACCTTGGTAGCTCTTTTCTCCTGTTCTCCCTCCAACCTAGGCCATTTTGGTGGGTCCACTGCCTCCAACTGCCTTTCCCTTTCCTTCTCTACCGGCTCCACCATCGCCTTCCTTTTCCTCTCCTTTTTTTTCTCGCCCTCCTTCTCCTTTCTTATTCTCTCCTTCCTTTTCTTGTGCTCTTTCTCCTTCCTTTGCTCGTCCTCTTTCTCCTTCCTTTCTCTCTTATTTTTCTCCTCCTCCTTATTCTTCTGTTCTCTCTCCTTTTTCGCATCCTCCTTCTCCTTCATTTCTCTCTCCTTCCTTTCATCGTCCTCTTTCACCTTCCTTTCTCTCTCCTTTTTCTTCGCCTTATTCTTCCTTTCTCTCTCCTTTATCGCCTCCTCCTCCTCCTTACTTTCCTCGTCCTCCTTCTCCTTTCTTTCTCTCTCCTTTTTCTCCTCCTTCTCCTTCTTTTCTCTCTCCTTTTTTTTGTCCTCCTCCTTCCGCTGCCTTTCTTTCTATTCCAAATATTGTTTTCTTCTTTCCTGCGCTTCCTCCTCCTGCTTCTTCCTTTCTCTTTCATTTTCTTCCTCCTCCTCCTTCTCCTTCCACCGCCTTTCTTTCTCTTCCAAATATTGTTTTCTTCTTTCATGCACTTCCTCCTCCTGCTTCTTCCTTTCTCTTTCATTTTCTTCCTCCTCCTCCTTCTCCTTCCACCGCCTTTCTTTCTCTTCCAAATATTGTTTTCTTCTTTCATGCACTTCCTCCTCCTGCTTCTTCCTTTCTCTTTCATTTTCTTCCTCCTCCTCCTTCTCCTTCTGCCACCTTTCTTTCTCTTTCAAGTCTTGCTTCCTTCTTTTCTGCACTTCATCCTCCTGCTTTTTCCTTTCTCTTTCCTTTTCTTCATCCTCCTCCTTCTCCTTCCGCCGCCTTTCTTTTTCTTCCAATTCTTGTTTCCTTCTTTCCTGCACTTCCTCCTCCTGCTTCTTCCTTTATCTTTCCTTTTGTTCCTCCTCATCCTTCTCCTTCTGTTGCCTTTCCTTCTTTTCCTCATCCTCCTTCTCTTGCTTTTGCATTTCCTTACCTTCCTCAAACTCCTTCTCCCTCCTTCGCCTTTCCTTTTCTTCCTCATCCTGAGGCTTATTCTGTTCCTTCTCTTCCTCCTCCTTATTCATTTGCCTTTGCCTCTCCTCCGTCTCCTTTAGTAGCTTTGCCTTGTTTCGCTTTGCTTTATTCTCCAAGATCCCCTTATCCAATTCTGCCCTTGACTCCATCATTACCTTGTTAAAATACCTTTGTCAATCCTCCTCATTCTTTTTTCGCCTTTCCCTCTGCTCTGCCATCTTCCTTCGCCTTTTCTTTTCATTCTCCTCCGTATTTCTTTGCTTTGCCTTCTCTTTGTCATCCTTCTTCTGCATCTTTCATTCTTCAGCATTCTTCCTTTGGTCCGCAGCCTTGATATCTGAGGGATAATCCTCCGCATAATACAATTCCAAAGCTTTCTCTCTATCTTCATCGTTCTCAATCTTAAGTATATTTTGGTACCTCTCAAGAACCTTAGATAGATGAGACTGGCAGATCACTTCTCTAATACACAAACCATAGAACGACATGGCATCTTTTCTCTGATGAGTCACAGACATTGCTAACCTGCACAACACATTAAACAATCATTATGATTACAAATCGTCACAATATTTGGGTTCATAAGTACACATCTTTGTAAGATTTATCAATCTTACAAGTCATTGTATAAGAAGAAACCTACAGATTGAATAACAAAACCTTACACAAAACTCACCGAAATGATAGGAGTTTGGATATTCCAACTGTAGAGTAAGCAACAGTAACAACTAATACACAACAGAAGGTGGCAACGATGATGCGACTGCGCGTAAGACGGAAACAGATGCTCTGGAATAAAGGAAAGGATGCTCCGTTGTACACAGATGAAAGCAAAGTATGCTCCGGTAGAGTTTTTTGCTTAGGGAGAGAATGAATTGTTTTGAACTATTTAAATCCTACAACATACAGCTTGCTGCATATACAAACTTTGCGGAACGTTTTGGCGCGATAACGATGGAGGGCAATTTTGTCCTTTTCACGAACCGCCAATTTAGTTTTCTAGATAGAGGGCATTTATGTTCGTTCGAGAAAGAGGAAGAGAATGGCAGTAAAGGGTACTTAAGTCTTTGCGACGACACCAAATTACGATGCAATATGATGCATACACACATGGGGATACATGCCGGTCTGCATCTTATACGTGGCACTCTTTGGGAACACCCGAACATGAGATGGAGTACCGGCCCTGTTCGGGGGGGGGGGGCATATAACCTGTGAGTATCCATGTGACGTGTTTTCAGTTAAAATAATGGTGTGTTCCTAATGCCATGACAAATTTGAGGAGAAGAATGTGGTTTGGGAGCCCATCCTCCAAGATGTTCCACAGACATAATATTATCTGAATGTGCTTATTGTTTGGTTTTTCTGCCTTACTGTCTCTTCTCCTTTCTTTGTTCGTTTGAGACTTTAGTCATAGATGTCATAAATAAGTGCAAAAATTAAATGGTTTCACTGATCAGTGTGAGTTGTGCATGCACGCAGAGGAGTTTGTTCATCAATGGAGGGCAATGCTTGGAGCCTAGTGGTGCCTGAAGATGCTCCAATACGTTCAAGTTTAGGAAGTTCTAAGAATCAATATTTTAAGGTAAAATATTGCACTCAGTTCTTGACTTCTCTTTAGCTCCAAGACTTCAACTAGAAACTCAATCATGTTCTGGGCATAAAAGCAAATTCTTAGTTCACATTCATCTGTGCTCATAGTTTTGAACTCTCTCTCTCTCTCTCTCTCTCTCTCTCTTATAACAGGAAGACCATTGCATGGAAGATCTCCATGTTTCTCAAGGGGAGGAGAAATTGAACATGATCGTGTCTTCTCACATAGTTTCTTCTCAGTTGTTTTCTAAGCTGCTAAACTTAGAGTTCACTTTAGGAAGACAAAGCTGGCACACTGACTACTCTGAATCTCGTAGTGATCTCACTCTCTTAAGATGTTAATCTGCAATCTTTCAATTTTCAATGTTTGTTTTTCTTGCACCGTTTGACCAAGGGGAATCTCTAAGATAAATGTGATCGTTGTTTAGTGTAGGATACAGACAATCTAGGTGATAATCAAGGAGGATGATCAAAATGTGATTTGACAAGATGCCTAATCAACAAGACTGAAAAGTCAAGGGTGTTGCGTGTGCACCCCTGGAACACGCACTGTAGCTGTGCGTGTTCTGAGGTCCCACTGAGCACCGCTCAGTGGGGTGTAGGGGGAGCCGTATACCACCGTACATCAGCCTACAGGAGCTCCCCCTTACACCCTATTGAGCACCACGCGACGCTCAGTGGAGACCCAGTAGCTGCAGTGAGTGTTCCTTGCGGGAACATATAACCGCCTTTCTCCAATAGTAGTGTTGAAGTAATTAATTGTTAATTTACAACCCATTGCTATGAGTTTGACCATCATAAAATCTCACAAGGACATTCCATGGTGCAAGAGTGGAAACTAATGACAATAATTTTATTACCACCTTCTTGCCTCCTGTCCTTCAGTCTGGAAGACTAGTGCTAGTAAGAAAAGAACTGTAACCTTTAAGTTGGCAAGGGCTCCATGCACATGGCTAGGTGGGGTTTAGGGCATTCAAGTTTAATGACGTCGAGAGTTCAATACTTGATGTGTGCACCCCTTGCAGCAAGGCCGAAACAACAGGTTTCTTGGTAGGAGAGGGGGGTGATCTCGGGGCTTGTTGGGCCTAGCGACCATAGCTCAGCAGGCTTGTCAGTGCAGAAGGTTTCCTGACCCAATATGTGCTGGTTTCCACCTGAAAAAAATAAACCAAAAAAAGAAAGAATCGGTTCCACCAATCCCCCAAGGTCCCTGTCGTCATACTTCTCCTTGATATTTCATTGATGCAAGTTGTTTTGAACAAATAGGACTTGTGATCTCATCATTCATTTAGTTAAGATCGACATTTCGATCACCAAAATCCTACTTGTGTGGTGAGCTAAAAATCAACAGTTGACAAACCACAAAATTTTGTGATTTAAAAAATCATATTTTTTTGTCAAAAAATACAATACAAAGGCTGGTTCTTATTAAATTCATCATACTATCTGACTGAATCCATCTATAAGGTCAGATTTGATCAAAACAACTTTCATCATGAGATTTAATGGGGGCATGAAGATGGGGTTGACATAGGGGATGAGTGGTACCAAACGGCAAAAAGAACAACAATCTCTTACATCAAAACATTGTATCTGTTCCCGTGCGACTTACAGTGTACAATTGCGCTTAGAGTCTGTTTTGCTTTTGTTGAGTCTGATGTAAGTTGCCCGGTTCAGGTGAATCAATACTTCGAAGGGGCAGCCCATATACTTGAACTGTAATAGCCTGCGGGCAAAATTGTGAATGAAGTAAATGCGTTGAGCTTTCTTTTGTTCACCCTCGTTGTGATTGCTTCTTGTGATTGCAACTTCTCTCCCTCTATTCTCTCTTGCTCTCTTGCACTTTGATTACAAGCTTCCGCGACCGGCAAGCGAGCTAACGAGTAGGCTTGCAGCGGTAAGGAAGGACCGTTGCGCCGCGCTGGCCCATTAAAGGAAATAGGCCCGTGACAAGTGGTACCAGAGCCCGTTCTCATGCTGAGGAAGGGACTCCAGAGTCGGTGTCGACAGACACGCCGACAAGTTGCGATTTGCGAGCAAGACATCATGGCGCCTTATCAACACTTGACAACACCAAAGGCAAGGCAGTTGCCGAAGCTGAGGAGATGGGTTCACCTCGGGGCCAAGAAGAGTTGGCTGCAACTGTTAACAAGCTGGTGGAAGATGTGACTTCGCATGATGAAGCGATTTCACGCGCATGTGAATCATTCAATGGATTGAATGATGTGGTGGTGAGCCTGCAAGAGCAGGTGAACTTACTAATGGGGCAGGTCACTTCATTGACGACTATAGTGACCAATCTTGAGTTGAAGAACCGTACGTTGCAGCGAACGGTGACCCTAAATGGCGAAAATGGTGAGAGACCATCAAGGATTGATGTACCTAGACCCGCAAAATTCAATGGTTCTCGCGACAGCAAGGCCATTGAGAACTTCTTGTTCCAAGTAGAAGACTACTTGGATATCCAGAATGTGACCCTCGAAGATCTGAGGATCAAGGTTGCACCGGCCTTACTTGATGAGGATGCTATCGCTTGGTGGAGGCGGAAGCGCAATGACATGGAGAGGGGTCAATGCGTGATAGACACCTTTGATGACTTCAAAGTAGAGTTGCGCAACTACTTCATGCCAAGAAATGCGCAGAGACAGGCTTACCGGATGGTTCGTGAGCTCAAACACACTGGTTCGTTGCAAGACTATGTCAGAACGTTCCAAAAGCTTATGTTGGAGATACCTAACATGCCAGAAGACGACATGCTCAACTGGTTCATTGTGGGACTTCAACCATGGGCACAGTCTGAAGTGGAAAGGAGCAACCCCCGTATTTTGGAAGATGCATATGTGGCGGCAGAGTGCTTAGTTGACACTCAGCGCAAGCCTTTCACCCCATCAACCAAAGTTGGGAAGAAGCCTGACCGTAGAGGCAAGAAGGATGAACAACGCAATGATAAAGGTGAGGCGTCGACACGCCATCAATCCGAAAAGAAACAGAACTTCACAAAGCATAACAACAGCAACAAGGGTGCGGTTGTGACATGTTGGTTCTGCGGCGATAGACATATCACCAGGCAGTGCCCAAAGCGCCTTGTAAAGGACGACGGGCAAGCCAATGCTACATAGGAAGAATGCAGCGATACTGAATGCAGTGACACTGAGACCATGCAACCAAGGATGGGGGCCATGCGATCGATTAACGCATCTAGAAGTTGCGCAGCTAAGAACATGCAGGTCAGTAAGGAACTTATGTATGTAGAAGTCATTATGAATGAAAAGTCTACTTCAGCAATGGTAGACTCGAGGGCCACACACAACTTTGTCTCACGGGAAGAGGCAGAGTGGTTGGGCTTGAAAACTGGGCCAAAGCAGAGGACTATCAAAACAGTAAACTCTGAGGCCAAGCCCATCCTTGGTGAAGCAAGAGATGTGGCTACTCAAGTGGGGAGTTGGGTCGGCAAAGCCAACTTCTCTGTGGTGCCCCTGAACGATTTCAAAGTGATTCTGGGTATGGAGTTTCTGCGAAGCCAGAATGTTATGATGCTGCCAAAGTTTAACACGTTGACGATCATGGGGTCAGAACTGTCACACACAGTGTAGTGCCTTACGCAGAAAGGCAAGTCTTCCGTGTTATCGGCAATGTAACTGAAGAAGGGTGTCAAGCATGGGGAGCAGACATTCTTAGTTGTAGTGCGTGCAGATGAAGAGAAGGTAGAAACAGCAGTGCCGCCGACCCTAGCCCCACTATTGGAGGAGTTTCGGGGGGTGATGCCCCCGGAATTGCCAAAGCGTCTTCCGCCAAGACGCGAGGTCAACCACAAGATTGAGTTGACCCTAGGAGCGAAGCCTCCTGCAATGGTTCCATACCGTATGGGGCCAGTTGAGCTAAAGGAGTTGCGCAGGCAGCTAGACGAGATGTTGGACGCATGCATTGTTCGTTCATCAAAAGCCCCATTTGGTGCCCCGGTCCTTTTCCAGATGAAACATGATGGCTCTAAACGGTTATCTGTGGATTACCGTGCCTTGAACAAGGTCACGGTGAAGAACAAGTACTCATTGCCATTGATAGCAGACTTGTTCGATCAGCTAGGCAGTGCCCGTATCTTTTCCAAGTTAGATCTGCGATCGGGTTACTAGCAGGTGAGGATTGTCGAAGGTGATGAGCCGAAAACAACTTGTGTCACCCGCTATGGTGCTTACGAATTTCTAGTAATGACATTCGGGTTGACAAATGCTCCAGCCACGTTCACGACTTTAATGAGCCAGATCTTCTACCGTTAGACAAGTTTGTGGTAGTCTACCTGGATGATATCGTGATCTACAGCAACAACATGGAGGAACATGTCGAGCACTTGCGAACAGTGTTTCAGGTGCTGAAGGAGAATGACCTCTGTGTCAAACAAGAGAAGTGTCTCTTCGGGCAGGAGGAGATCAGCTTTCTTGGCCACGTTGTGGGGCGTGGTGTGCTGCGTATGGATGGGCGGAAGATAAAGGTCATCCAAGAATGGGTTCCGCCAAGCAAAGTGCCAGATTTGCCGTCATTCCTCGGTTTGGCAAACTATTATCGGTGTTTCATCAAAGGTTATTCTCTCATTGTTACGCCCCTCACAGATTTGTTAAAGAAGAATCGGGTATGGCTCTGGACAGGAGCGTGCCAAGATGCCTTCGATGGCTTGAAGAAAGCCTTAGTGAGGGAGCCAGTGCTGCGACTGCCTGATCATTCAAGACCCTTTGAAGTCCACACTGATGCCTCAGACTTTGCCATTGGTGGAGTTATTATGCAAGATGGTCATCCGATCGCATATCAGAGTAGCAAGCTGAAGGATGCAGAGAGGCGTTACACAGTGCACGAACGTGAGATGACCGTCATTGTGTATTGCCTCAGGACCTGGCGGCACTACCTTTTGGGTGCCGAGTTGTTATCATCGCAAAATTTTCAACTTTTGCAAGTCAAACTGACATTTGAAAAAGATTTTGAAAATAACTCGCCTCCGTTTTTAAAATGCGGGAAAATTCCGTAGAATGGGACTCGCCTGTCGGTACGAGGTTCAACCGTTCCTGCCACCTTTAACAGGGGTAATTGAACCAAGGATCAATCTTATGCTCTACTCTATTCAACTTGTCTAAATCATATTCTAATTGTAAATGCACATAGAATCAGGCATGTGCTATAATTTTCAGAAAATGCACATTTGAAAACATGATGTTTGCTTTGAATGATTGAAATATTTAGAAAATGTAAATCTTGGAAATGATATCACATGGAAAATCGTGAATTAGAACTTGAAAAATATTTCTGAGGAAAGCAAAAATCGATTTCTGGGTAAATCTTGAGATTTTATGAAAATCAATTCTGAGAAAACTTGGTTTTTTTGAATTCCAACTTTGAACTTGAAAATACAACTTGAAATTTCAAATTTTGAACTTGAGAATACAACTTGAAATTTCAAATTTTGAACTTGAGAATACAACTTGAAATTTCAAATTTTGAACTTGAGAAACACTTGAAATATACTTTGAAATTCAATGTCTTTGGGAAAATCGATTTTGCTATAAGACTTGGGATATTTTGAGAAAATGAATTTCTTTGAATTGGAATTTGAATTGGAATTGACAAATGCATGAACTGAATATGATTTTGAGGAATTGAGAAATACTTTTTGTATTTTTGAGAAATGCAGTGCATTTTGAAGTTAGCCTAAGAGTGTAGGCTGAATGTGGCTAATGTGAAGATCATAAATCTGAGTATCATTCGTATTCTGACTATCGCCATAAATACAAATTCCACCAAGTTTATAAACTTCATAGAAGCTAGTGCATGTGCCATTCGTGTAGACCATGGTGAATTTATAAAAATATGCATCAATCATCATCCATCACACATTAACATTATAAAAATAAACTATATGCAATGCAACCTATGCTAAGCAGGAAATGTAAATTCTCATTCCAAAGTTTAATTACATCACTATTGAAATTTAAATACATGAAAAATAAAGTCTTAAATGTACCTGCAAAACTAGAAAACTTGGTTAATGAAAATATGTTGGCTTTTCTAGATTTATCCAGTAATATCTAGAAATTACTGAATTTTGCTAGATATAAGCCTTTTCCTTGATTCCCTTAAATAAAAATGATAAAATATGAAATAAAATGGAATAAATAAGGAAGATAAGATATGAAATTTCGAAATTGGGGTCAAAATGACCAAAATACCCCTAACAACAAGACTATGGCCTTGAAATTAGGGTTTTTAGAAAGATATTTTGATAAAATGCAAATTTTGAAATTTGAATGGAATAAACTCAAACCAAATATGCTATGACATGATTAAAAATATGAAATTAGGGTTAGGGATTTCGAAATTTAGGTCAAATGACCAAATTGCCCCCGATAGCAAGACTATGGCCTTGAAATCAGGGTTTTTAGAAATAGATTTTTTTGTAAAAACTTAGGTTTTATGCACTAAATGAAACCAAATGAGCCTAAAGCATCCTAATATGATTATGAACATGATTAAATCCTAAAAATATATGCTCATGCACGAAAATCCAATAATATCACAAAAACTGTGATTTTAGCAGTGTTTTTGGATCTTTCAGGAACCCGATTTTGCAATTTGCTTAATTCAGCCATCAAATGGATTCCAAAATCCATAAAAATTGGTACCAGCACTTTTTATAACCCTAATGTCGAATTGGAATTATAAAAATAATATTTTGACATTAAATTAATCCGAAAATTGCATTAAACTCTAAAATATGCTATTTTGACCTAATTCACCAACCAGTCTCAGTCCAAGACCTGAACCAGGGGTTAAATCTCCATGGAAATTTATGAAATTTTACAGAGACTAACTAAGAAGAATAACAGAGATTTTCCAATTTACAGATCGGAAAAATCATCTACGGTTAGGGAGAAACCCTTCCGGCAATCTGAGCTAAAATATATCACTTTTAACAGGGATTAAAACGGCTACTTCAGATTAAAAATACAGGCATAAATAGAAATCCTTAACCAAAATCTCTGAAATTTTAGTGGTGAACAGTAGACAAAAAAATAACAATACTCACTTTTTACAGATCATGAATTGGATCTATGGTTTGGGATTTATGACTAACACAAGTCTGATTAGGGTTTTGGTAAACCCTAACGAGTTTTAAATTTAAAAACAGATTCTCTGAAAGGGGAAAAATAAAAAACAGTGATAAAAAAATCCGACAATTTCACAGCAGACATATCTACTCAATGTGAATCCATAGCACTTTACAGATCTAAAATCTGATATAAGATGAGAGAAATATCATAACAGCAAGTTACCTTCTTGATTTTAACTACGATTTTAAAGCTTTAAAAACCCGATTTGATGTCTGATTTTTTTGACAGGGTTTCCGAGATCCAAAACCTCTGATTTTTCTACAGTAACTCAATAACTCATGCATGCATCACATATAAAAAAATCAGAAATAAATAATGAGAACTTCAACCTGAAATAACATTATCTTTACTGTTCTAAACCTAGAACACACAGAAATTTAAGAAACTTGAAAAACCATGCATTAACTAATGTAAATAAATAAAATAAACCATAAAACAGTAAATAAAACTTATTTCTATGCTGTAGAACGTAAAACAAATATAAATAACCCATGAAAATAAAATAAAAACAGGGAATCAATGGCTGGAATTTGATATCACCTTTAAAACATAGATTTAACCCATTAAAAAGGGTAAATCATATATTTTATTGGTTAATAATGCAAAGAATCATATTAAAATCACTTCTAATGGATTAAAATCTCTGTAAATCATCCAAAACAGGGTTAGATCACCTTCTTGGATTGTTCTTGCTGATTCTTGATGGTTCTTGAGGTTGAATCCATGGTTTAATCCATGAAGGGGATGGCACCAATGGCTAAAATTGATTTAAAACATGAAAAAGTATTGAATAAAACTAAAAAATATTAAAAATATTACCTTGGTGCTTGCAGCAATGGAGGAAGGGCTGGAGAGGAGAGAGAAGCTCCAAGAATCCAATATGAGAGAGATATCAAAATCGACCCCCTATGGGTCTCTATTTATAGAATTTTTTTAGGTTTTAAAAATTGACAATTTTAAAATTTTTGGACTCTTCTAAGGGGGGCGATTTTGGGGTGGAGTTACCTATCTACCCCTAGTCTAAATTATCCTAAATAATTCCTAATTAACCCCTAGCTAAACCTAAGAATCCCCCAAATGTGGTGCCACTTGGCATTTTCTCACACTGGGTTTTTAAAACACCTTTAAAAACCTTTAAAAACACTAGTTTTAAAAACTAACTTTCAAAAAATGAGTTTTTCAAAATAGTTTTGACTCTTCTAAACCTCTAACACTAACCAAGATATCAACTAACCCTAGTCTAGCCCTGACTGACTCGAATATGGCGCCACCCCGAGTGGGCCCTACTTGATTTTTTCCAAAAAGTGATTTTAAAACTTGAAATTGAAGGAGTTTTCAAAAGGATTTTCAAAAGCAATTTTAAAATTAGTATTTTTGAAATGGCATAGGGTCCTAACTAGGTTAGAACTCCTCTGGACATGGTGCCAACTGAATGGGTCCACATCGAGTTTTGGAAATTTTGGAATAAACACTAAAAATGGCTTTGAAAAAGGGTTAAAATCGACATTTGAAATTCAAAATCTTTGAAAATAGGGTCTCAAGCGAACTGGGACTCCGGGTTAGAGTCCTGAACTCTTAGGACTCTGAGATTTTAGATTTTAAAAGTCAAATGAAAGAATTTTCAAAAGATTTTATCAAGAAATGATGAAATAAGTCAGATACACAGTCAGGGTTAGACTCCTAACTCGACCGAACTCTAAAATAGAATCCTGAACTAACTGGACTCTGTAAAATGACCTAAATTTTGAAAACAAACGGAAAAGATTGAAAATGGAAGTAAAACAGACTTCAAAACAGACTCCTGACCGGATTAGGACTCTGAGACAGAGTCCTGATCGGACTGAAACTTTCAAAATTTTGAGAAATTTGATGAATAGAGGAATTCAGAAGCGACACCACCTCAATGGGTCTCATCTATGAATTGAAATCGATTCAAATTTGAATTTGAAATGAATCCAGATTGTTTCCTTGAGAAAATATTTCGAAATATAAAGTCCTGGGGTTGGAAAATGACAGAGTATTGAATAAAAACCCAGGTTTTGAAATTGATTTTGAAATAAAAGCTTTTAAAATTCAAATCTAGATTGAATGTTTTGAAAACAGGAGTGCTGGATCTCGAGAATGAGATGTAATGGCATGCAATGCTATGCAATACGATGAAATGATATGCCGAATGCATGCAATGATATGCAATGACACATGAAATGGAAACACTAGATGAGGGTGAAAATTTGGGGTGTTTACAGATGCCCCTCTTTGCTACTAAGCCGGTATAGGGCCGAGCTTAGTGGCAAAGAAAACATACCAAATTTGAACCATAAAAATGCCCCAGTTAGATGAATCTGACTGGGTATGAAGGAATTAATCCAAGTAATGATGATAGATATAAAATGAAGAATAAGAAGAAAATTTTATTTCAAAATGAAGTGAGATTCAAGTTTTGCCCTTAACCTGGATGGGACAGAAAATACATCGTGTAGAAACGAAGCTCAGGCTTAACCCTTAACCTGACCGGGTTGAAAATGGAATACCTCATCAAAGGAGGCCCAGGTTTATACCCTTAACCTGATTGAGAAATGAAATACCTCATCACGTGAGGCTCAGGTTTATACCCTTAACCTGATTGGGCGGAAAATGAAATACCTCATCAAATGAGGCTCAGGTTTATACCCTTAACCTGATTGGGCGGAAAATGAAATACCTCATCAAAGGAGGCCCAGGTTTGTACCCTTATCCTGATTGGGCAGAAAATGAAATACCTCATCAAAGGAGGCCCAGGTTTGTACCCTTATCCTGATTGGGCAGAAAATGAAATACCTCATCAAAGGAGGCTCAGGTTTGTACCCTTAACCTGATTGGGCAGAAAATGAAATACCTCATCAAAGGAGGCTCAGGTTTGTACCCTTAACCTGATTGGGAAATGAAATACCTCATCATGTGAGGCTCAGGTTTATACCCTTAACCTGATTGGGCAGAAAATGAAATACCTCATCAAAGGAGGCCCAGGTTTGTACCCTTATCCTGATTGGGCAGAAAATGAAATACCTCATCAAAGGAGGCTCAGGTTTGTACCCTTAACCTGATTGAGCAGAAAATGAAATACCTCATCAAAGGAGGCTCAGGTTTGTACCCTTAACCTGATTGGGAAATGAAATACCTCATCATGTGAGGCTCAGGTTTATACCCTTAACCTGATTGGGCGGAAAAATGGACGGAATCCTCGAAAGAAGAGACCGTGATGAAACCTTCGGATTTCCGCACAATGAATCCGATAGGGGTTTTGCAAAAGGAAGGAAATTGGGGTCCCTAAAGCTTGAAAAGGGATTGATTTTGGGTGTCTCATTGCTGAGACTAAATAGCTTTTGAAATTGCCTTTTGCTGAAATTGATGGCTTAACCTCAAGCCGAAATGGGACTGTCTATGGTGGGACAGTGGGGACACAGGGAAGTGTGCGAATCTGAGAGCCCGTGCGCTCAGATTATACCAAAGAAGGGAAGGAATCTTGAAAACTCCCGTTATCAAGTCCTAAAAGGGATAACAACTGATGTCAGGATGCGCCAAAGATGAACCTCAAGCTCTCGCTTCCCGCCAAGATAGCTAGAAAATATTATCAAAATGTTGAAAATTATTGTTGATTCAAAATAATTGAAAATGATGCACATTGTTTTGAAAGTATTCTCTCTTTTCTACCTGAAGTATTACCTCCGACTGGGCTTAACTCCGTAGAATCAAGATTCGAATTCAAATTGCTTGCGATTGACTTTCTTTCAAGGAAGCTATCAATTTTCTTGATATGGACGGAAAAGAAAGTATTCTTGATATTGCGAGAGCTATTGGTGAAAGAATATTGATAAAAGAATTTCACAAAATTAAAGAAAATTCTTGATAGATTTGGCAGTCTGATATCCTGGGATTCTTTTCTCATGATGATCTTTCTGCACTCTCTTTTTAGCAGATTGGAGCTCTCTTGGATTTTTTGGGAATTACATCATCCTTCATTTTGGAGATGTCCTGACTTTTCTCTCTTTTTTTCTTGGGAAGGGTACGTCACAAACTCCTTTATCTTAGAGATGTTCCGATCCTTCTTTTCTCTCAGGGATTATCTTGATAGTTATTGGCTCATTGGTTGAGAATCTCTTGATGATAGCTGGAATCAAATATCTTTTAGGGTTTGTCGGTAGGCTCATCACACTCACCTTCATCTAGACGGTGATCTGAACTTTCCCTGGAAGGATCCGTCACAAACTCCATCATCTTGGAGATGATCCAAATCTTCTTTGGCCCTGGGGGTCGACTCGCTTAATTCGCCTTCATCTTGACGACAATTGAGAGATCCCTTTTGCAGATATTTAATTGCAGCTTAGGTGATTGAGGAGATATGGAGATTGAGTGGATTTTTTGTATCACCCAGGATATTTCGACTGCTTTATTTTTCAAGAATGGTCTTTAAAAATGTGCCATTGACTGCGATCAATATCAATCACTCATGGCTTTGCAACAACATTGAATTCTCTTTGCTGGCCATATCGCGGATTTATTCTTCATCCTTTTGGTTGGCCAATAAAAAGATTTTGAACTTTGAATCCTTTTTCGCGAAAGCATTGCCCTTTCGGAAGTAATAATGGAGGTATTCTGAAGTAATAATTTTGTGCAATAAAGATTTTTGAAATCAACAAATATTTAATGACAAATTGGCAAAAATTTTCTTGAAATCCTTTGTGAAAGCGAGCATTCGAAGCACAACGCAACACATCCATGACAAAAATTCTCTTCTCCTTTCCCCAAAGGAGAAGATTCAGAAATTGGAATTTGGGAATTACTCCTCTCTTCCCTAAAGAGGAGGTGTTTGCAAAACGAACTTTCGAAGAGAAATTAAGCTTTCGTCAAAACTTCCTAACATTAGGCTTCTCTTATGGAAAGGGGGCCGGAATTGGTGAGGTTGGTAAATTGGTCATGAAGGAACGAGTTCATCACACTCTCCCTGAAAAGAGGGTCCTTCATGATGAAATGACCTAGTCTGAAATTATGGGGCCACAAGGAAAGCAAGTCTCCGTCGAGTCTCTCCCTATAAAAAGGGTTCCTTGTGTGAAATTTGGAATTTTGTTTTGCAAACGGTTCACAAAGACACGAGTCTCTTCAAACTCTCCCTAAAAAAGGGCTAAGTGAACGAATTGGATAGCATGCGAAAAGAGCGAGCTCCCTCGAACTCTCCCTATAAAAAGGGTCTCTCGCAAGAGAAATTGTTGGAATTGGTATTGAGTGACCAAAAGGTCGAAATTTGGAATTTTGAATTTTGAATTTTTGAAATTGGCGTTTTTGATGGAAGATTCGAATCGGAATTCAACTCTTCAAGGAAAACTAGATGAATTGGATTTTGAAAGAGAATTCGAGTCGAAACTCGAATCTTCTAGACCAGTTCTGAATTGGATTTAGGAGAAGATTCAAGTCGGGACTCGGATCTTCTAGACCAACTCTGAAGGAAAGGAAAAATCGGATCGGAACCCGAATCTTCGAAGGAAAACCAGGTCCATTATGGAAGGAAAAGAAATCCGAGTCGGAACTCGAATTCCAAAGGAAAACCAAACCGGTTAGAAGGAAAAGAAATTCGAGTCGGAACTCGAATTTCTGAAGGAAAATTAGATCAAATAGAAGGAAAGGAAATTCAAGTCGGAACTCGAATCCCAAAGGAAAACTAAACCGGTTGGAAGGAAAAGAAATTCGAGTCGGAACTCGAATTCCTGAAGGAAAACTGGGTCAACCAAAAGGAAAAGAAATTCGAGTCGGAACTCGAATCCCAAAGGAAAACTAAACCGGTTAGAAGGAAAAGAAATTCGAGTCGGAACTCGAATTCTGAAGGAAAATCAGGTTAACCAGAAAGAAAGAAGATTCGAGTCGGAACTCGAATCCCAAAGGCAAACTTAGACCGGTGTGGAAGGAAAGGAAATTCGAGTCGGAACTCGAATTCCAAAGGAAAACTAGGTTAACCAGAAGGAAAGAAGATTCGAGTCGGAACTCGAATCCCGAAGGAAAACTAAATTAGTGGACACTGAATTTTAAAGTGTACCAGTGCAAACACCGGATTTTGAAAATGTGCCAATACAAGCATTATGTTTTAAAAAATTACCAGTACGAATACCGGGTTTTGGAAGATTACCAGTACGAGCGCTGGATTTTGGAAGGTTACCAGTACGAGCACTGGATTTTAAAAGGTTACCAGTACGAGCGCTGGATTTTAAATGATTACCAGTACGAGCACCGGGTTTTGGAAAATTACCAGCACGAACACTGGATTTTTGAAAAATTACTAATTGATTTTGATGGAAAATTTTCAGTCTTCACCCTCACGACGACTTGGACAACTGTCGGGGTCTCAGGATTTATCCCTTATCCTGAATGGGTAATCGATGCAAACGCAAATTGATGCAGATGAATGCGAATGAATGCATGCAAATGCAAATGAATGTAAATGGGTGCACATGCGTGCACAAGTGCATGAAATGAGAGATTTGTTTATCCTGCCTGCATACGGAATATTTGTAGATAAAAACAAAATTTTAAAATGCCTCAGTGTAACTGGGAAAAGAATTTTGATCATTATTGAAGAAAATTTGGAAGGATTACAAAGAATAGAGAATTGTTTAAGTATAGAATTTTTTCAAATGTCGAGCATTGATGGGATCTGGTAATTCTATTCCATCAGCATTGATGAGCCGATACGAATTGCGAGGTAGTGCCTCTTTGACAACATAAGGACCTTCCCAATTTGGCGACCATTTGCCACCCGGGCGATGCCTGAGATAAGTTGTTGATCTGAGCACTAGATCATTGACCCGAAATTTTCTCTCAATGACAGATTTTGCATATTGTCGGGCTATCCTCTGGCGATAGGATTGAGCATGCTCTGCTACTCTGAGCCTTCTTTCATCGAGCAAATCAAGCTGTACCAGTCGCTGTTGCTGATATTGATCAAGAGGTAATTCTAGAAGTGATGCAAATTTTAGAGCAGGTTTCTGAACATGTAGAGGCAGTACTACTTCAGTTCCGTAGACAAGTTCTGACGGAGTAGCATTCGTTGGAGTTCGAATGGTGGTTCTGTATGCCCATAATGCATCATGAATCTTTTCATGCCAGTCAAGGCCCGTTTTCTAAAGTTCGTTCCAGGATTCGAATCAGAATCTTGTTGGTGGCCTCTGCCTGACCATTCCCTTGAGGATAATAAGGAGCAGAAAAATGATGATGAATTCTGAACTTTGAGCAGAATGTCCTCATTCTCTCATTCTTGAAATGACTGCCATTATCCGACACAATATCATGCGGTATACCGAAACGGCAAAGGATATTTTTATGGATGAAAGAAACCACGTGTCGACCTTCTACTGTGCGTAGAGTGACTGCTTCTACCCATTTAGTAAAATATTCTGTTGCGGCAAGAAAATATTTATGACCATTGGAGGCTGAAGGAGTGATGGGGCCTACGACATCGAAATCCCACATGGAAAATGGCCATGGTGAGACGACAGATTGCAAGTATGTCGCTGGCGCATGAATGGAAGGCGCATGCATCTGACATTGAACGCACTTCTTTACAAAACGATAGCAATCTTGTTGCATAGTTCTCCAATAATATCCTGCTCGGATGATTTGTTTGACGAGAGTCTGATAGCCAACATGGCCACCGCAAATGCCTTCATGTGCTTCTTGCACAACTTCTTTGGCTTCTTCTTCGTCCAAACATCTGGAATACTCAGAACTGAATCCACGACGATAAAGGATGTCGGCAAGAATAAAATATCGAGCAGACATGCGTTGAATTGCTCGCTGCTCTCTCTTTGATAATTCTGGGGGAAATTCGCCAGTTTTAATGAAATTCTTGATATCATGATACCAAGGCTTCTTCTTCTGCTCAGCCTGGTTTATCTGCTCTACTGGGACGAAAGCGGGTTGATCAAGTCTGCCAATTTCAAATGAGCGACAAGATTCTCCACTCCTGAAAGACATGATGGATCCCAGATTAGCTAAACTGTCTGCAACTTGATTGAAATCTCTCTTGATATGAAAAAGTTGGAATTCTTCAAATTTGTTGGCAAGAGCTGAGACAATCTTCTGGTAAGGAAGTAATTTCTGATCTTTCACTTGCCATTCGACTAGGACTTGATTGACGACGAGCAAGCAGTCGCCATAAGCATGCACTCTTTTGACATTGAAGTCCTATAGAATTTTCAGACCTTGTATCAAAGCTTCATACTCGGCCATATTGTGAGTGCACTGAAAATCCAGTTTGAGAGAAAAGGGAATCAACTCTTTCTCTGGTGTGATTAGCAGAATTCTGATTCCTATGCCTGCCATATTCTTGGAATCGTCGAAGAATAAATTCCAAATTGGGGATTGTTGAATATTGCAGATCCGCTCATCGGGGAAATCATCCTCAGCTTTAACATCCTCTGCTAGAGGAAAATCTGCTAATTGGTCTGTAATTGCTTGGCCTTTGATAGATTGCTGAGAGACATATTCCAGGTCGTATTGCATTAATAAGACTTGCCATTTGGCGATTCGTCCGCTGAGAAATGGTTGTTCAAGGACGTACTTGAGAGGATTTAATTTAGATAGAATCTTGACTTCAGACGCCAATAAATAATGTCTCAATTTTTTACACATCCATACCAGAGCTAGGCATGTCTTCTCTATCTGAGAGTATTTCTTCTCATAATCAATAAAGGTCTTGCTCACATAGTAAATGGCATGTTCTATCAAGCTGCCTTCTTCGTATTGCGCCAGGAATCCGCCGCAAGCAACTTGATTAACTGAAATGTATAGCAATAGGGGTTTCACTAATTCTGGCGGCTTTAAAACAGGAGGATTGAGAAGATATTTCTTGATGCGTTCGAACGACTGCTGGCACTCTGGTCCCCATTCGAACCTCACTCCTTTTCTGAGCAAATGATTGAAAGGCTCACATCTCATGGCCAAATTAGAAATGAATCGCCGAATTGATTGCATGCGTCCTTGAAGGCTACACAATTCTTTGAGATTAGTCGGGGGCGGCATGCCAATGATAGCTTTGGCCTTAGCGGGATCCATTTCTATCCCCTTCTTGCTGACCAAGAAGCCTAGCAACTTGCCTGATTCGACTTCAAAAACACATTTTTGTGGATTGAGTCTTAGCTTGTAAAGAATGAGCCGCTTGAAAACTTGATTGAGAGCTTCGATATGATCTTCCTCTTCTTTGGATTTCACCAGAATATCATCTACATATGCATCCATAGTCTTATGCATCTGATCATGGAAAATAACGACCATAGCGCGCTGATAAGTGGCTCCAGCATTCTTGAGCCCAAAAGGCATGACTGTATAACAGAAAGTGCCCCATGGCGTGGTAAAGGATGTTTTGGATTGGTCACGAGCGGCCAACTTGATTTGATTATATCCGGAGTATCCGTCCATAAAGGAAAACATAGCATGCCCGGCTGTGCTATCGATTAGGAGATCAATGTTTGGGAGCGGATAGTCATCCTTCGGAGTGGCTTTATTGAGATCACGAAAGTCGATACAGATTCGCACTTTACCATTCTTCTTAGGAACTGCTACGATATTCGCCAACCAATCCGGGTAATCAATTGCTCGAATGAATCCTGCTTTAAGCAGATCCTCAAGTCCTTTCCTTGACCTGTTGCTCGATTCTAGGATCCATTTTTCTCAACTTCTGCTTGACTGGTTTCGCCTCAGGCTTCAAAATGAGGCGATGTTCCACCAATTTCGGATCTAAACCTGGCATATCCTCATAAGTCCATGCGAATACTTCTTCATGCTGCTTGAGGAAATTAGTGAGCCTTTCTTTCTCTCCTGGACTCAAACCACTGCCAATCTTGAGAATTTTAGGATCGTCTTCTGATCCGATATTGATATCCTCAGTCGGATCTTGAACTAAGGATGATGGCTCATCTTGCTTCTGAACCGATGCAAATTCTGACAGTTCCTGAAGAGCTAAATCGAACTCTGCGGATTCTTCTGACTGTTTTGCAGTTTGACCACATTCTGCTCTTATGCTGACCTGATGAATTATTGCTGATTTCGAACAAACTTTTGGATTAAAGACGAGCTTCTTGATAGATCGGGAAGACATTCTGAAAATTGGAGGATAAGTTGATTTAGGGAAATTGCTCATCATGAAATAAATTGCTTTTATTGAAAATAATTGGAAAGATAAAAGAGCAAAATAATTTCAATTTTGTGAAGATTTAATATTGAGGAGTAAAGAGACAAACGGCACCAAAATAGACAAAGGAAACTGACAACTTTATTGAAAGATGACAATGATGAAAATGAAATGGGATATCATCCCGACAAAAGAATAGAAAAGGAAAGACAAAGGAATTCTTCTAATGCGCTCCCTTAATGAAAACAGTCCCTTTCTGAGATCTTCGGCCATTAAAACCCAATCCGGCCCTTTTAGGGCAGTGCTGAGGAATCACTGGCTCAAGACGACCATCTTCATTTTTGCCTAGGCCTCGAAAAGGCTGGTAGTCGTGCTTCACTAATAAATCAAATCCCTTCTTAGCTTTCATAAATTGGGAGAATAGCGGATGATCCTTAAGTGTGCTGTAATCAATTCGTCCTCCAATCTTGAAGAACTGTGGACCTCCCCATCGGGTCGCAGCCACTGTATGCTCGGGTTGCTCTGCCGTCTGCATTATTCCTGAACCCTCTTCGAAGCTGACCTCTTCAATACCCCTAATGCTAGGGATATCAGTAGTGAAAGAGGGTCTGGGAACCATGGGCTGTGCTAGCCTCTGCTCTGGATCTTCGCCTAAGACTGTCGTGATCATACCACCTTTTGACCACTTGATGCACTGATGAAGAGTAGACGGTACTGCGTTTGTGTTGTGGATCCATGGTCTCCCGAGAAGTAGATTATAAGTGGGCGGCACGTTGACTACGTGAAAGAGAATTGAATGGACCGAGTAGTCAATGAAGATCTCTAGGAATATTTTTCCTTTCGCTGTTTGGCCATGATTGTCGAACCCATAAATGGTGATTGGATCTGGAATGTATTCTTCTTCTTTTATGCCCAAAGCTTTGGCGGTCATTTCTGGACATATATTGAGGCTGCTGCCTCCATCGATCAGCACATGAGGAACTGTCATCCCTCTGGTTCGAACCACAACATACAAGGCATTGTTGTGAAATACATGAGGTTTAGGGAGATCCTCATCGAAGAAAGTAACTGGAGCATTAGTCATGGCCTGATTGACTATATGGGCCATGTCTTCGGGAGTTATGCTTGGTTTCACCTTGATTTTCTGTAGCAAATCATTCAACACCTGCTGATGCTTGGCGGAGGCTTGAGTTAGGTCCAAAATTGAGACATTGGATAATGCTGTAATAGGCTTTAGAGTTGATGTCTCGCTTTTCTTTGTGGTGGACTTAATGAGATGCTTAGGGAGCCATGGCATACTCCTGGCTACCTCGGGAGATATCCCAGCAGGCTTGTCAGATACTTTCAATTTGCCGAAAGCTGAAATAAGGTCCATCTTCTGGGCCTTGGACCGAGCCTGCTGCAATACCAGGACTTTATGCTGAGCTTGCATGTCATTTTCAGAGCACGGCCTGATATGCTCCTGTGGTTGAAACGACTGTTCGGTGATAACCACTGTAGAATGACGGGGAAATGGCTCTTTTAGAATATCTATATTTTCATCTTCCGCGCCTTCTACCAGAAGATTTTTATCGATAAGGTCCTGAACAATATTCTTCAGAACGAAGCAGTTCTCAGTATTGTGCCCCACTGTTCTGTGGAACTTGCAGAATCGGTCTTTGAATTTTCCCATAGGAACGGGAGGATCGGCCAGCCTGGGCAATTTGACCATCTCCTTGGTCAACAAGTACTCGAGCACAGTCTCGAGTGATTGATCTAATGGAGTGAACTTCCTCTCATAGCTCCATCCTTCGTGCTTCACTTTCTCTCGGGGTTTTGGTCCCTGTTCTAGTTGAAGCGGCTTGCTAAATTGCGGGATCGGCTTCCCTTTCTGATCATTCCGGTTTGAACCTCCTGCCCCATAACAGAAGTCTCTATTCTGCCCCTTGCGATGATTCCATTTATTATTATTGACAGAATTAGTAAAGTGAGTCTTCTTCTTTGACTCGTTCTGGCCGCTGTTCTTGATGAAAGTGAAACCTTCATAGAAGCCATTCTCCATACTTAATTCGAGCCATTCGGCTTGCTCTGTTAACTCTATAAAGGTTCGGGACGGTGCGGTGGAGATGAGGCCTTTCAGAGGCTGCGAGAAATTGCTTAGAATTAAGGACAAAGCATGCCCCTCTGATATGGGATCTCTTATTTTATTACAAGCTGACCTCCAGCGGTGGATAAAATCTCGGGCCTTTTCATTTTCTCTCTGTTTCAGGCCACAGAGGTGGCTGAGGGTCGGGAGTGCCTCAGTGTTGAATAAAAAGCGCTCAATAAACAAATTGACCACTTTATCAAACTCTTTCAGATCTATGGGATTAATATGCTCTGAATACCATTTTGCTGCAATACCCTCCAAACTGCGAGGGAAACAAAGAAATAAGGCTCTGTTATTCCTCCTGAACTTGGAACACTCTGCGAAGAAAAGGGCGAGGCGCGCCTTTGGGTCACCCGAACCATCAAACTTAATGAATTTCTTGGGGAGGTTATCCAGATCGTCGTCCCCATCTAAACCATCATAGAAGTCTTCGCTGGTGAACACTTTCTTGCCCTTGTCGCGGGCCTGCAGATCTTTGACCATTTTCATCACGTCTTTTAGCTGTGATTGGGTAGGGTCGTCAACAGACTGGTTTTTGGATTTGTAAGCCGACCCCTGAACCTGAGTCGACCTTTTGAATTCATATTTATTTCCACCTTCCTTGTCAGCATCGTCAGCTGATTCTGACTCATCAAATATTTCCTCCTAACGACTCTACTTTTTGTTGATCTTTACATTCTTGACGGCATGACCCTTATCTTTCTGTTTGGTCTGAATTTGCTCAGTACTGGTCTCAGCTTGCTCTGCCAGCATCTTGGTCATCATTTTTTTGAACATGACGTACATTTGGGGATCGATGCCATCATCCGCCTGCTGACCCTGACTCTGGATGGATCGAGGTGAGTCCATCTCTTCTTCTGAAGTTACTGAGTATGCGACGCCTTCAACTGATGCGACTTTCTTTCTGGATCTTGTATCAACCATCGGGTATCACAAATGTTCTCTTGGATATTACTGATGCTCTCTGCAGGGTAGAACTGATGGTTAGGCTCCTGAAGGAAATTTGGTTTGGAGGAAAATATTTGTTGAGAATTTTGGTAGACAATTGAAATAATATCCCATTACTAGGGATTGAGTCATCGCTGGGATTACGACAATTGCGTTGCTATTCTTTGCAAGATAAACAACTGAAAATATGCCTTGTTACCTAGGCGAGGTCGTCAAATCAAAGTGAAATGTAAAGGAATTTTATTGAGGGGAAAAACATGATTTTATCAATAATACACTTGACAGAGGGGAGGGGGACAGACAATTTTCCACCACTCCGGATAATCAGAAGACACACGAGGACCAGAAAAAATAGTGAGAGTAACAAAGGAATCCCAGCCATGTCTGGCAGAATGGTATGCTCCGGACCACTGATCTGATGTGAGATCGAACTCTGGCAAGACCCCTGATAGTGGACAAATCTCTACGCGCTTCTGCCTCTGAGAGAACTGCCTGACACACCGCTCTGGATGATAGTATGCGCAGAAGAATGGGCCAAGCAGCCTGAATCGCTTGCCGTATGCATAAGTGTATCTGGGAGGTGATTCCTGACGATCAAAGTAGTCCCATACGATTTCTTCCTCCTGAAGGTTGTCGATCAGGAACTGGTATCGCGCAACTAGAAGAAGCTTCTCTCCATTGTATCTGAATGAACTGGCTCAGACTGGCACATGTCGGAGGAACCAAGACTGCAAGGCATAGGTGCACCCTTCAACTAGGATCGACTCTCCGAGTGCGAAACGAGTCAACCCTCGGTATAGAAAAGCGAATGCGGCCATTGCTATTGAGAGGTGGATGGTCTGTCGACTTCCCCATCTCCTCATAAGCTGAACTATTCTGATATCCATGTAATTCCGTCCATCGGGAAAGAAAGCCAATCCCACCGTGCACAGAACCATCGCGTGCTGAATTCTCTCTCGAGCTGTCCTGGACAACGAGCTGACTTCCACAAATGTCCCATACTATCTGTAGACTTCGAGCAGGTCCACATATTCGTTTCCATCTTCTTCAATCAGAGGCCAAGACTTGCGTCCCGTCATGCGAGCTAAGGCATCCTTTGGGTCCAGACCCTTAACATTAATCAGAAACTATTTCTCCAATGGATCTCCAGGCTGACCGGCTGGCTCGGGCAATCCCATAATCTCTGAAAATTCATCCATCAGTACTGTCATCTCGCCCCACGGAAACCAGAAGGTAGAAGTGCTCGGATTCCACCGCTCTGCTAGTGCATGGATCAAGTTGTCGTTGACTGTCTGCTTTCCCACTGCGGACGCCAGTTCCAATCCACACTCGTCCAGATGGTCCGGAAACATACGAGAGAAGTTCTTGAACCATGAATAGTACCACCGGGGAAAGAAGGATCCGGTGCTGAGGACTCGATGTTCGGGAAGACTTTGTCGCACCTCGTAGGAGATGTGACCCTCGGGGAAGACTGAATCAAGCTGACTGGATGCCATCGGACTGGAAGACATGGAAATTGGAATAAGAGTTGGAAAAATACAGGAAATTTGAGAAAAATGCAGGCAGGATAAAAATAAAGCAGGAAATTCGAGATCCAGAAGAAAGGAAAGATGGGAAATCACTTGGAGTTTTGAAGGAAATCAAGGGAAATTTGGAAAATCGTCCAGGGTTTGATGAAATATGAAGAAATAAATGGAAAATGAAGTATTTGAAAAATCGTCCAAGGTTTAAAACATGGACAGTACATGGACATAGATTGGGGAATTTTGAGAAAATCGTCCAGTATTTTAGAAAATTGGGAAAATATGGAAAATAAAAGGAAATGACTATAACATATTCAATCACATTCTGCACAAACAAGTATGCACATACAGCATTCCCTAAAAGCTGACTCTAGATGCACAAATTTTGAAATGGCTGTAGGACCTTAATCCTAACTCTAAGGCTCAGATCATCTGTATCTAATCCAGTTATGCCTATATACTCAAGCCAAGGCTCAATGTACGTGGCATAAAATCAATTCCTTCGGTTCTAGGTTCAAGTTTTCCAACATCCTTGAGCACCTGCCAATATACGTTGAACTATGGCCCTTGATACGTGGCAGGGGGGTTTTCACCCAAATAGGTGGCCCAGTTGTGAGGCTCTGTCCCGAACTATGGTTCTGGAAGAGAGCCCAGCAACGTGAAGACCGGGACAATATAGGTGGGGGTGGTTTTTGAAAAACATGAGCAAATGCAATCAAATAGAAGGCTCTAAGTCCTAAAGAGATAGATTTTTGAAATATTTGAAGAAGCAAGCATTGTTTTCATACAATTCCTAAATTAAGGAGTGTTGTATTAGACCTAAGTCTATGTGAGCATGAATAATTTTCCTCAATATGGTCCTACCAAACAATACCTAGTCTATATGCATTCCATGTCAGCTGGGTTCAAGTCTGGGCTCCTAGGTTCACATGATATCATAAAGCAAAGCTGACATTCCATGGAAATCGATTTTGACAATTGAACTAAGTAGAGCATTAGATTGATCAGGCAAAGACAGGTCCCATCACGGTCGCCAAACCTGTTATCATCGCAAAATTTTCAACTTTTGCAAGTCAAACTGACCTTTGAAAAAGATTTTGAAAATAACTCGCCTCCGTTTTTAAAATGCGGGAAAATTCCGTAGAATGGGACTCGCCTGTCGATACGAGGTTCAACCGTTCCTGCCACCTTTAACAGGGGTAATTGAACCAAGGATCAATCTTATGCTCTACTCTATTCAACTTGTCTAAATCATATTCTAATTTCTAAATGCACATAGAATCAGGCATGTGCTATGAATTTTCAGAAAATGCACATTTGAAAACATGATGTTTTCTTTGAATGATTGAAATATTTAGAAAATGTAAATCTTGGAAATGATATCACATGGAAAATCGTGAATTAGAACTTGAAAAATATTTCTGAGGAAAGCAAAAATCGATTTCTGGGTAAATCTTGAGATTTTATGAAAATCAATTCTAAGAAAACTTGTTTTTTTTGAATTCCAACTTTGAACTTGAAAATACAACTTGAAATTTCAAATTTTGAACTTGAGAATACAACTTAAAATTTCAAATTTTGAACTTGAGAAACACTTGAAATATACTTTGAAATTCAATGTCTTTGGGAAAATCGATTTTGCTATAAGACATGGGATATTTTGAGAAAATGAATTTCTTTGAATTGGAATTTGAATTGGAATTGGCAAATGCATGAACTGAATATGATTTTGAGGAATTGAGAAATACTTTTTGTATTTTTGAGAAATGCAGTGCATTTTGAAGTTAGCCTAAGAGTGTAGGCTGAATGTGGCTAATGTGAAGATCATAAATCTGAGTATCATTCGTATTCTGACTATGGCCATAAATACAAATTCCACCAAGTTTATAAACTTCATAGAAGCTAGTGCATGTGCCATTCGTGTAGACCATGGTGAATTTATAAAAATATGCATCAATCATCATCCATCACACATTAACATTATAAAAATAAACTATATGCAATGCAACCTATGCTAAGCAGGAAATGTAAATTCTCATTCCAAAGTTTAATTACATCACTATTGAAATTTAAATACATGAAAAATAAAGTCTTCAATGTACCTGCAAAACTAGAAAACTTGGTTAATGAAAATATGTTGGCTTTTCTAGATTTATCCAGTAATATCTAGAAATTACTGGATTTTGCTAGATATAAGCCTTTTCCTTGATTCCCTTAAATAAAAATGATAAAATATGAAATAAAATGGAATAAATAAGGAAGATAAGACATGAAATTTCGAAATTGGGGTCAAAATGACCAAAATACCCCTAATAACAAGACTATGGCCTTGAAATTAGGGTTTTTAGAAAGATATTTTGATAAAATGCAAATTTTGAAATTTGAATGGAATAAACTCAAACCAAATATGCTATTACATGATTAAAAATATAAAATTAGGGTTAGGGATTTCTAAATTTAGGTCAAATAACCAAATTGCCCCCGATAGCAAGACTATGGCCTTGAAATCAGGGTTTTTAGAAATAGATTTTTTTGTAAAAACTTAGGTTTTATGCACTAAATGAAACCAAATGAGCCTAAAGCATCCTAATATTATTATGAACATGATTAAATCCTAAAAATATATGCTCATGCACGAAAATCCAATAATATCACAAAAACTGTGATTTTAGCAGTGTTTTTGGATCTTTCAGGAACCCGGTTTTGCAATTTGCTTAATTCAGCCATCAAATGGACTCCAAAATCCATAAAAATTGGTACCTGCACTTGTTATAACCCTAATGTCAAATTGGAATTATAAAAATAATTTTTTGACATTAAATTAATCCGAAAATTGTATTAAACTCTAAAATATGCTATTTTTGACATAATTCATCAACCAGTCTCAGTCCAAGACCTGAACCAGGGGTCAAATCTCTATGGAAATTTATTAAATTTTACAGAGATTAACTAAGAAGAAAAATAGAGATTTCCCAATTTACAGATCGGAAAAATCATCTACGGTTAGGGAGAAACCCTTCCGGCAATCTGAGCTAAAATATATCACTTTTAACAGGGATTAAAACGGCTACTTCAGATTGAAAATACAGGCATAAATAAAAATACTTAACAAAAATCTCTTAAATTTTAGTGGTGAACATTAGACAGAAAAATAATAATACTCACTTTTTACATATCATGAATCGGATCTGTGGTTTGGGATTTATGACTAACACAAGTCTGATTAGGGTTTTGGTAAACCCTAACGAGTTTTAAATTTAAAAACAGATTCTCTGAAAGGGGAAAAATAAAAAACAGTGATAAAAAAATCCGACAATTTCACAGCAGACATATCTACTCAATGTGAATCCATAGCACTTTACAGATCTAAAATCGGATATAAGATGAGAGAAATATCATAACAGCAAGTTACCTTCTTGATTTTAACCACGATTTTAAAGCTTTAAAAACCCGATTTGATGTCTGATTTTTTTGACAGGGTTTCCGAGATCCAAAACCTCTGATTTTTCTACAGTAACTTAATAACTCATGCATGCATCACATATAAAAAAATCAGAAATAAATAATGAGAACTTCAACCCGAAATAACATTATCTTTACTGTTCTAAACCTAGAACACACAGAAATTTAAGAAACTTGAAAAACCATGCATTAACTAATGTAAATAAATAAAATAAACCATAAAACAGTAAATAAAACTTATTTTTATGCTGTAGAACGTAAAACAAACATAAATAACCCATGAAAATAAAATAAAAACAGGGAATCAATGGCTGGAATTTGATATCACCTTTAAAACATAGATTTAACCCATTAAAAAGGGTAAATCATATATTTTATTGGTTAATAATGCAAAGAATCATATTAAAATCACTTCTAATGGATTAAAATCTCTGTAAATCATCCAAAACAGGGTTAGATCACCTTCTTGGATTGTTCTTGCTGATTCTTGATGATTCTTGAGGTTGAATCCATGGTTTAATCCATGAAGGGGATGGCACCAATGGCTAAAATTGATTTAAAACATGAAAAAGTATTGAATAAAACTAAAAAATATTAAAAATATTACCTTGGTGCTTGCAGCAATGGAGGAAGGGCTGGAGAGGAGAGAGAAGCTCCAAGAATCCAATAGGAGAGAGATATCAAAATCGACCCCCTATGGGTCTCTATTTATAGAATTTTTTTAGGTTTTAAAAATTGACAATTTTAAAATTTTTGGACTCTTTTAAGGGGGGCGATTTTGGGGTGGAGTTACCTATCTACCCCTAGTCTAAATTATCCTAAATAATTCCTAATTAACCCCTAGCTAAACCTAAGAATCCCCCAAATGTGGTGCCACTTGGCATTTTCTCACATTGGGTTTTTAAAACACCTTTAAAAACCTTTAAAAACACTAGTTTTAAAAACTAACTTTCAAAAAATGAGTTTTTCAAAATAGTTTTGACTCTTCTAAACCTCTAACACTAACCAAGACATCAACTAACCCTAGTCTAGCCCTGACTGACTCGAATATGGCGCCACCCCGAGTGGGCCCTACTTGATTTTTTCCAAAAAGTGATTTTAAAACTTGAAATTGAAGGAGTTTTCAAAAGGATTTTCAAAAGCAATTTTAAAATTAGGATTTTTGAAATGGCATAGGGTCCTAACTAGGTTAGAACTCCTCTGGATATGGTGCCAACTGAATGGGCCCACATCGAGTTTTGGAAATTTTGGAATAAACACTAAAAATGGCTTTGAAAAAGGGTTAAAATCGACATTTGAAATTCAAAATCTTTGAAAATAGGGTCTCAAGCGAACTGGGACTCCGGGTTAGAGTCCTGAACTCTTAGGACTCTGAGATTTTAGATTTTAAAAGCCAAATGAAAGAATTTTCAAAAGATTTTATCAAGAAATGATGAAATAAGTCAGAAAACACAGTCAGGGTTAGACTTCTAACTCGACCGAAGTCTAAAATAGAATTTTGAACTAACTGGACTCTGTAAAATGACCTAAATTTTGAAAACAAATGGAAAAGATTGAAAATGGAAGTAAAACAGACTTCAAAACAGACTCCTGACCGGATTAGGACTCTGAGACAGAGTCCTGATCGGATTGAAACTTTCAAAATTTTGAGAAATTTGATGAATAGAGGAATTCAGAAGCGACACCACCTCAATGGGTCTCATCTGTGAATTGAAATCGATTCAAATTTGAATTTGAAATGAATCCAGATTGTTTCCTTGAGAAAATATTTCGAAATATAAAGTCCTGGGGTTGGAAAATGACAGAGTATTGAATAAAAACCCAGGTTTTGAAATTGATTTTGAAATAAAAGCTTTTAAAATTCAAATCTGGATTAAATGTTTTGAAAACAGGAGTGCTGGATCTCGAGAATGAGATATAATGGCATGCAATGCTATGCAATGCGATGAAATGATATGCCGAATGCATGCAATGATATGCAATGACACATGAAATGGAAACACTAGATGAGGGTGAAAATTTGGGGTGTTTACACGAGTTCATCCTCAAGACGGACAATGTGGCCACGAGCTATTTTCAGACACAAAAGAAGTTGACGCCTAAACAAGCTCGATGGCAGATGTTTTTGGCTGAGTTCGACTTTGCCTTGGAGTACAAGGTTAGAAAGACCAATGTTGTGGCGGATGCCCTGAGCCGTAGGGCTGAACTGGCAGTTGCGCGCATGGAGTCTTCTGAAGTGCATTTGGAGGGTGCATTACTGAGCCGCATCCACGAGAGTACGCAGCAAGATCCGACCGCACAACACCTTGTTTCTCTGGCGCAGGCAGGGAAGACTCAACGATTTTGGCTACAGGATGGCCTCCTCGTAACAAAAGAGGGACACATCTTTGTACCACGGTGGGGAAGGCTTCGCCGAGAGCTACTCAAGGAGTGCCATGATACACTATGGGCCGACCATCCTGGCCAGGAGCGGACCTTAGCACTCCTTGAGCGCGGCTACTATTGGCCGCAGATGAGAGACGACGTTGAGGGGTATGTGCGGACATGCCTCATCTGCCAGCAAGATAAGAGGACAAACCAAAAGGCTGCCGGTCTCCTTGAGCCTCTACCAATTCCAGAACGTCCTTGGGATAGCATCTCCATGGACTTTATTGTTAGTCTGCCGAAGGTAGATTGCCTCAGTTCTATTTTGGTTGTGGTGGATCATTTCTCCAAATATGCCACCTTCATCCCAGCTTCCAAGGAGTGCCATGCAGAGTTGTTCGTAAAGCATGTGGTGAAGCACTGAGGCATACCAAAGAGCATTGTGAGTGATCGCGATGCTCGCTTCATGGGCAAGTTCTGGCGTGAAGTATTTCGGCTACTTGGCTCTGAGTTGCTGTTTTCAACAAGCTTCCATCCGCAGACAGATGGGCAGACAGAGCGTATCAACGGGATACTGGAGCAGTACCTTAGGCACTTTATTAGTGCCAATCAGAAAAATTGGGTGAAGCTCCTTGATGTGGCACAATTTTGTTATAATCTGCAGAAGAGCGAGTCTTCAGGCCACAGTCCGTTCGAGATAGCCACGGGGCAGCAGCCAGTGACCCCGCACACTCTTGACACACAAGAAAAGGGAAGACCATCATTCGCCTATTAGTTTGTTCGCGACTGGCACAAGCAAAATGAGTTGGCGAAGGCATTCTTACACAAAGCGGCAAAGAGAATGAAGAAGTGGGCGGACAAACACTGTCGGCCCGCAGGGTTCCAAGTTGAGGACCAAGTGTTGGTGAAGTTATATCCTGGTCGCACAGGCATCTTCCGCGGACGGCACCGCGGACTACTCAAAAAGTATGAGGGACCTTTCACCATCACAAAGAAGGTGGGCAAGCTGGCATACAAGCTGGAGTTGCCCCCAGACTTTAAGGTGCACCCGGTGTTCTACGTGTGCAACCTCAAGCAGTTCCATCTAGATGATGGAGACCCGGAACGCAGTGTGCCACAACGCGCTCCCATCATGCAGAGGGCCCCGGCAGCACAACGGGCCGAGACGCACCTCAGTCAGATCCTTCGCCACAAGGTCAATTACTTGGGACAAGCGAAGAAATACTTGATGCAGTGGGAGGAAACAACGGAATCAACGTGGGAGCCTGCATTTCGAATGAACAGCCGCTACCCGACTGAAGTCAGAGCTTACCACGAAACAGATGGCGCCGAGGACGGTGCATGATTTGAAGGGGGGAGCATGTTCTCTTGCGACTTATAGTGTACAATTGCGCTTAGAGTCTGTTTTGCTTTTGTTGAGTCTGATGTAAGCTGCCCGGTTCAGGTGAATCAATACCCCGAAGGGGCAACCCGTATACTTGAACTGTAATAGCCTGCGAGCAAAATTGTGAATGAAGTAAATGTGTTGAGCTTTCTTTTGTTCACCCTCGTTGTGATTGCTTCTTGTGATTGCAACTTCTCTCCCTCTATTCTCTCTTGCTCTCTTGCATTCTGATTACAAGCTTCTGCGACCGACAAGCGAGCTGACGAGTAGGCTTGCGGCGGTAACGAAGAACCGTCGCGCCGCGCCGCGCTGGCCCATTGAAGAAAATAGGCCCGTGACAGTATCACTATTGTAAAAAAGAAATGTTGCTATCAATTGTTAACCTTAAAAAACCACAATTAGGAAATAGGCCAGCTAGTTTGAGTCAAGGTTTTAGGCCCTCACCCATTTGCTACTGGGCCGAATCTGGGCCAGTTATATACAAGGGCTGGGCCTGGGTTGGCATACGGACTACCGGGCCGACCCAATGAGCCTAAGTCACCTAATTAATTTCTTAGTAAAAACAAAAAAGGAAAAAGTAGTTAATTAATTAGTAACTATTTAGTTGCATAGTAATTTAGTAACTATTATAATTTACCTAATTAGTTACATTAATTTTATGGAAAGTAGAAACATAATTAGTTGGGTACATGAAAAGTTGTTAATTATTACTATTTACTTAATTAGTTGCATTAATTTTGTGAAAAATAGAAAGATAATTGGCTGGGTGTACAGGGCTATTGGTTTATTTAAAATTTAGGCTTCCTGACATTTGAAAATATCCTAAAACTACTAAACATTGGCCCATTGGGCCAATGAGCTGGGTCATGGGACTGCTATTAGAACCTGAGTCCATTAAAAACCGGGACAAAACCCGACCCATTAGTAAATGAGTCAGCCATCTCTTTGCCAGGTCACATTTAAAACCCAATGAGCCGAATTCTAAATGTGCCTGGGCCAGGCCAGCCCAGCCCGATGCCTACCCCTAAACACTACTGATTAGCGAGATATAAAAAGGACAAACAGGTGCGGCTAATAAATGGATCGGAATCGAACAAAGAGGACAAACAACATTTCATTTCATTCAGTTTCTTTATATTTTTTGTATGGTTCATCATTTGCTAGTTGCTACGGTGCCGGGTTTGAAGGAATTGCTATCAACTTGAGCAAAACTACTTATTGTGTTACAAAATATAAAGAAGGAAATAAAATAAAAGAAATTACTTTGATGGTCGGGCTGTCAAGATCTGGGTCAGTTTCAGTCAGGACCCATGATCCGTTTTCTCGATATGGAATGGACGAGTGCCGCACAATCAGCAAAGAAATTATGTACAAAACAGAATCTAGATCCAACCAATTTGAGGGAAACACACAATCAATAATAATACTATCTGAAGTTCGCTAGAATGGGTCATATATAGCAAAAGTAACTAAAGATACTGTTATCAAATAGTGCCGCTAATAATGACATTCCTGATATTCGACTCTTAAAACGCTGTTTGTTTACTCTGTAACATGTTTAAAAACACCTTCACTGGAACTAAACATTTACTTAGCAACATCCTATTATCCTTATAGAATAAAGACAACGATTTGATTATACTTCTGTCATTATATAAAAAATAAGGTTTATGGTGGTTTAACTGGGATTTCTATCAACCCAACTGCCACTTAATATATTGAATTAACTTTTTTACCTTTGATATATTTTTTTTTATGATGAGGAACCCCTGACAGAGTGAGGAAAACCCCAGGTGGGGCCCTAGGACCACCCTGCCTAACCTGTCCCACATTTGAAAACTAAGGGCATGTTTGATCGTGTGTCCCTTGCAAATCGCAGGATGCTGCGTGAGTCTGGGCAGACACATGGAACAGTGATTTGCCATTCCAACCTCCCCTTGTTGCTTTGAGAACGAAAACACGGAGAACTCACAGTAAAAAAACATCAGGCCCGAGGGAGGGGTTCTACCCATGACACCCCTCTCTCTGTCTCTCTCTCAGCTTCCTTGCTTGGCTTATTCTGCAAGACTGGGTGTAGACAGATAGCTTCCTCAAGTCTATAGGTTTCTGTATTGTGAGTAAATGTGCTCTCTGCGAGGTGGCCGAGAAATCTGCGTTGCACCTATTCTGAGAATGCCAAGTCTTTCAGAATATCTTTAAGGTTACCTGGAATAAGCCGGTCGTGTGCGTGCGCCAGGAGTCTTTCGATGTAGACCTCTTGTGGGGCCTCAAGCCAGTTCGTAGATGTAAAAGTTGGCGGATCATTTGGAGAACTTGGTTGCTTTCTTTTTGGTGGGCTGTTTGGATGTCGCACAACAATGCTATTTTCAGGCAAAACCCGGTTCAGATCAATAAGTTAGTAAATTATATTATGGCGGATGTATACACCTCGTTATGCATCTATCTTCCTGATCTTCAGCGCCACTTGCCGCTAAGGCCTCCCCCAGATCCGGACTGACTGCTTCTGTTTCTGTTTTGTATTTTGTGCTTTTTTTTTGGCTTATGTGTTCTTTGTCGTTCTGGGTCATGTTTGTTTTGTTTGCCGGTTTCAACGTCTGTTGAACCTGTCGTAATGTTGATATTTCTTAGTTTGACTTTCTCTCTCTCTCCCCTCTGCAGCAACAAGAGGCCGAAGATGACACACTGCTCTCTCTCTCTCTCTCTCTCTTCACCTTCTTATTCTTTCTCTATTTGATTTAATTAGGATTTTTCTTTGATTTGATTAGGGAGTTTTTCCTTGATTTTCTTTGATTAGGGCTTTGATTCATTTTTTTTGAATTAGAGATTTTTATAATCAACTTGATTAAGATTTTTCTTGTATTTGTTTAGGGCTGTTTTTCTTTGATTTTATTTGATTAAGATTTTAATCAAATTTTTTTATTAGAGCTTTTCATATTTAGTTTGATTAAAGTTTTTCTTTGATTTTCTTTGCTTAGGGATTTGAATCAAATATCTTTAATTAGGGTTTTTGATATTTAATTTGATTAAGTCTTTTTCTTTGATTTGATTAGAGTTTTTTCTTTGATTAGGTTTTTTTATTAGGGCCTTTTCTTTGATTTTCTTTAATTAGGACTTTGAATCAAATTTGTTTAATTAGTGTTTCTTAAGTTAATTTGATTAGGGCTATTTTTCTTTGATTTTTTTATTATTGTTTGTTCATCAATTATTTGATTAGTGTTTGAATTAAGGTTTTTTATATTTAATTATATGGGTTATTTATAGTTTCTTTGATTTTATGCTTTATTTTTGTTGTAGTTTAGGATTTTTTTATTTATTTACGAATCATTTTCTCACATTTTTAGGGTTTTAAGATTTATTTATGTTTTTGTATATAAAAAATTGTGAATTCTTATTTTTTTAGATTATCCAAAACTTAAACATTTTTTGTTACTTGTTTCCAAATTGATATCCATATTTGGGATGAAAATCAATAAATTTTTGATGAACTTTTATAATTAGATACAATATGACATTGATTAAAGCATTTATATATCAAAACAATGTCAATTCTTATTTTTTGTCAAATTACCTAAATTTTAAATAAATTTTTTGGTATTTAGATCCAATTCAAGATCCATATCCAGGGTTAAAATCCATAATAATTATATTAAAACACTCATCTGTTGGAGCAGATTGAGTCATACAATCCAAATCGAAGATATTTGACCATTATCCATATGTGACTAAGTTGTCCTCACAACATAAAAATCAAACACTAGATATAAGGAACATAACTTCTGATTCAGTCGAAACAAACACTGGATGTAGTATAGTTGTTACAAAATAGACAAAACATGCATTCTGTCTGTTATGTTCTGATGTTCTATCCAATCTTAGACAAGCGATAATTACCCAAAATTCTAACCCAAAAATATGAGTCAAATATTTTTTTTAAACACAACAAAAATATTCTTTTAGTTTGAGTCAGACAAGTTGGGTGAGTTAAAGATATTTGGAAGAACGAATCACACCATGAAAAAATTAAAATTATTTATTCGATAATTAATTTATTCATGGTAAAATAATCACAGTGGTAAACATTAAAAATAACAACTGTCAACATTATTGAAAAAGATCAGATGGTTTACAGGGCTCCCCGCATCAATCCCGCAACTACTTCGTAGCTTATTCCACACCGACTGTAAAATAGTAATATCAGATAGTCAGACTTTCCCTCGAGTCTTAGTAGAAGGTACTAAACCAATATAGGTAAACTAAAACCAATATATATGAAACATACTTTCATGAATTTAGACACCAATTGTGACAAACATCCATTTTGGATACATATGACATTACAATGGCATAACAAGGCAAAATTTTAGAAACCAATAATAATTCTATGCATGAGCTGATCAATAATGCATACGCTTACCAATATGAAATGATGAATCTTTCATACTCACATAAAAGAGATCTATCCCTAAGATTTTTGCATCCATCTTGGACACCATGATGCATAATTCAATATCATTTCCACTTTCATGCCATGTATGCTCATTGTGCACATTCACATTCATTCATTCATGGGCATCAAATAGTATTCTCATCATGCATCCATACCTTACTACATGCTGCACACACTTTGTTGCACAAACATTTGAAATTTAATAGCAAAGTTCATTAAGTGGCATGTTTCATAAAATTCAACACATGCATTTAAACACTAATCAGTGTACCTATGCATGTTAACATGTCAACACATTGATAAAAACAATATCAGAAACCTTGCTTAACATAATTAACCGATCTCTGAACGGTTAAGATCCGATTAGGTGAAAATCCCCACATGATCGCATGTACTATCAATTAACTCGATGTTATGCTTGTTTAAAACAAAAAATATGCTTTTATACGACACTGCAGAGTATATCCACATGTTAATTTATCATTTCCAACCAAGCATCACCATTGAGAGTTAAACTGCACAACTTGTATGGCCTGCATTTGGTTGAAGATTCGGTTAGGAAAAAATGCAAGACTGCTATTCATATGTGCAACCCTTTAAATCATAATGCATAATTTGCACAAACATGTAATATAATCATTTTCACACGAGAGGTCATCGGCGGTGCTCACTGCATGACTATACTCTAACCGATACACGTGTTGAATAAAGTTGCCAAGGATTTATGAAACCTCTTTTTCTTCTGACACTTGAAAATGGACTGACCCAGTCCCAAATAGGGACTGGTTTGATCTATTTTAGGATCTAAACAGATCTTGATCCATAAACTGATCAGACCCGAATGTCCAAATACCCTTTTTTTGAAACTGCACCGACCCATGCACATCGTTATTATTTTCTTCTTTATTTTCTGTCATGATCTAGCAAGTTTATTGGCATTGATCATACCCAAATTCAAATGAAAATCGTGAATGAGTAATTTAATTAGTTAGGTTAATCACAATGACAATTGAATTGAACTTCAAATTCTGTTTACACTTAAAAGTTCATGAAAAGAAATCATTGATTGGTTGGAAAAAGTGAGCGTTTACTTAACATGATGAATGACCAAAAGAAATATTTGCTCACAATGCCAATGTGTCAAGGTGACAACCAAAATGAACATGTCTAGATGGAGATCAACCTCAAGATTGACTATACATGTTAATTACATAAATTTTCCATATAGTAGCTTGAAGAAAATACCAGTTAAAATTATCTTTTTGAACATCACAATTCACCTAGTGTTAAACGTTGGCTAAAATGTGTTACCTCATTAGCTTTTTCTTTAATTTACCATTTTCATGTAACTATATATATTTTTCCTAATAGGTATATGAAACAACCAACATAATCAGAAATCATCCCATACAACCTATTATTTCAACATGAAACTGTTAAACGTAGTCAGCACATTCATACATATCGATATATATATATATATATATATATATATATATATATATATATATATATATATATATATATATTAATTACAATAGACCTGTAAAAATCATTGGGAACTCATAGCCTGGCAAAGATGCGCCAGCAAGGAAGTACCTTGCTGGTCACCTTCGTTGGGTCAGTGAGCTGGGGGTAGACTGACTCGAGTCAGCTACACCGCAATTGTCTACCCAAATTTTTTTATACAATTCCAAGAAATCAAAATTTTCTAACTCTTGCAAATATTCAAACTAGAATAACTACTTAAATTGGACGCTATAACTCGGGGGCAGGTTATATGTCCCCCCCCCCCCTTCGGAACATTCACTGTAGCTACAGTGCGTGTTCTGGGTCCCGACTAAGCGCCGCGTGGTGTTCAGTTGGGTGTACGGGTGCGCCCCACAACGTTGTACATCCCGCAGGCGGGTGTATGACGCACCTGTACACCCGACTGACTCATGATGCAAAATCCTGAAAATCATACAACCTTTTGTAGTTTGCTTAAAAATATTACCTTCCGCCTTCGGACATGATCCATAGTTGGATCAATGCCACAAATTTATAAGGCCATGTAGTGTCTCTTCTCTTAAGCCTCAAGTGGCAGAGGGATTTGAACCTGAGCTTTCAGCTTAGCACAAGATCCACTTATCACATTGAATACCACCTCGGTGGCTATACCAATGTCGACCTAATTTGCGTCCAGCATAGCCATTTTTTTCCCAATAACGTTGTTCTTTTCTTTTTTCTTTTAATAAGAACAAATTCAATGAAACATGTCAGGCCCAACAAACTTAATGACTGGTCAGCCCTGTTACTACTGGTGGTTCAGAATTTGAACCCCTTCGTAATCAATTTCAAAAACAAAAAGGACTGGGCCAGTTATATATATATAAAAATAAATAAATATATATATATATATATATATATATATATATATATAAATTTCCTGTTGCGACCAATCAGTCTCAATGCTAGCAGAGACTGATCGAACTCCCCGTGATCCGACCAGTACTGATCCATACATGGATCATTGCTTTGTATTGGGCCAGTTTACACACATACCCAACAAGGGTTTATCATGTGAAACAACCCATAATAATTTTTTTCTTTTTAACATTTACAAATCGATGATCAGTCTTGACACAACCAGGACTGATATGAGTTAGTTTAGCACTCATATGCATGACTGATCTGGGTAGGGATCGGTCTATGCATTCATACATCGGTTTTTCATTTTTTTCCCAACCGGTTTGGTGTTTCATGAGTCTGAACCGATATGATTTTGTCATTAATTAAGATCAATATACGAGTTCAAATATGTACGCACCCATGATATGATCACGCATGCAAGTCTTAGCCTACGAGTATGGATTTTGTAAGTGCTGAAAAGCAAAATCGAAACCGTGAACACCAAACGATGAAGGCACGAACTGAACTTTCGCTCCTACAGTGGTTGTTTCTCTTGCCCCACAACACCTTCAACACCCTTGATGGCAGATAATCATAACATCTATCTATATAGCCTAGGAGAAAACATGAGGAAGAGGGAAGAAGGAAGAAAAAGTAAAATGGCAGCCCCATAAAAGAAATGGAGAAATTCTCTAAAAATGTGTGGGAGGAAATTCAAGACTTTCTTTTCTTTTCTTTTTTCTTTTTTTATTTTCAATACTGTCTTTTTAATTTCTTACCTTGTTTTCTTCCAGCCATGCCTACATGGCCAGCTACCTTGACAAAAAAATAGTGTATAAGAAAGGGTTTAATAGCTTACCATAACAAATTTTTTTATTTTCGTTGTTTTATTCTCCATTTTTATTAAGTTCTACCTTAATCAAAAAAAGAGAAAATGTGTTATTTGGAGAATGTCTCCATGTTTTAAATCTGGAATTTTAAATCTCCATTTTGAATACCAAAGTTTGACCTACCTTACCTTTGTTTTTCATTTGACAACGCGTATGGCTACTTGACTTACCTTTTTTTTCTTTTTGCCTTTATTTTCATTAGAGAAAACATGTCTTTTTAAAGGTGGCTAAAGTTTGTCCAAAAAAATAAATGTATAACATAAAACATGTGTGGTGCCATTTCAACTTACTAAAATTCTCCTCCTTAAAAAAAAATTGAGTGTGGTGGGATTTGAACTGAAGACATTTTCCAAAGAAGCAATGAACCCTTCCACAACACTAACTTATTTTTTTTATTATAATTTATGTCCATATACATTTATTTGTATGCATTATGGCTTTCTAATGGATCTAGGATCTTGGTTGGATCACTTAATATTTTGGACCTTTTAAAAATCCAATTAAATCTCTAATTGAACTTCGGATCCATCTGAGATCTAACTCCTCTTACCATATCCCAATCCAAATATTGGATATGTATGAATCCTTATTCGGATTTAAGATTCATTTGGATTAAATTTGTTCTATGTAATAACATATCCATACTAAAGAAATTTTAGTTTTATTTATTTCAATAATTATAAGATTTTTTCAGGTTTTACACAATCAATCAAACACACCCTAAGAACACACCTATGTACTAGCGGGGTTTGAACTGGTGCCTTCATCTCGAGACCTTCACAACGACCCTGCTGGCCACACAAATGACACTGTGGTGGTCCTTGATATGTTCAACTCTCTCTTAGAGATGGTAATGGACCAGGGTAGGGGCGGGGGACAAGGTCTCCACCTCCACCCCATCTCAAAATCCTGCCCTCCATCCCTACCTCTAACCCCACATGGGTTTTGATTTTAACCTTCATTCCCGCCTTCATACCTATTTCATGTCTTCCATCCCAGGTCCAAACGAGGCTAGGCAGGGTGGAGCTCTGTTTTTCCTCTATCTATTGCCATCCCAAAAGAAGGATTGGGGATGACGCAGAGCGGGGCAAGGTGGGGATCGAGATGGGGTAGGGTAGGAGAAAGCCTAAGTCCATCACCGCTTTCATCCCCACACGGGTTTTGATTTTAACCTCTATCCCTGCCTCCATGCCTGTTACATGTCCTCCATCCCAAGTCCAAACAGAGTGGGGCCTCATTTTCTCTGGTCCACTGCCATCCCTACTCTCTCTCTAACAATACGTAGAGCACGGTGGTAGGCGATGGGAAAGAATGTTGAAATTGGTGGCTGTTCAAAAATAAGAGGAAGAAAAAAGTTTGAAAGCTGAAAATATAGAAGGGTAAACTGATGGCAGATCAGGTGCATTGCGATTGCACACTTTTACGGGCTATTGCACCTGACCACACACCATCACAGGATGGTGGGTGATCAAGCACATAGCAAAGTACTAATCCCTTAGGTTCAAATATTGTTATTAAAAGATAAAATTGATAGTGGGTTGGATGGTCTAAGGCATTGGATTTTTTTTTGTAAACTAATCAATAAGAATTTTAGGTGTGTTTTTCAAATTCTAAAAACATAGGTGCTTCATTTTTTGTCATTACCCAATGTTTAGGTGTATTTTTTAAGATTTTCCCTCTCACTCATCTTAAGCATATAACTGAAAATTTAAGAAAACCAACAGATGAACTCAAGTTATCCGACTCTAATCTCGTATAGTTTGTTTCTGTACCTAAATTATGCCACTCTAAATGTCACAAGGGACACACACCCAAAAAACCTTTTGTTGGACCAAGAAAATGAAATCTCAAACCTGTATCCACACAATTTAAGATATATATGATATCACAATGGCATAACAAGGCAAAATTTCAGAAGCCAATAATAATTCAATCAATGAGCTGATCAATAATATATACACTTACCAATATGAAATGATGGATCTTTCATATTCACATAAAAGAAATTTATCTCTAAAATTCATGGATCTATCTTGAACACCCTGATGCATGATTTAATGTCATTGTCACTTTCATGCTATGTATGCTCATTGTGCACATTCACATTCATTCATTCATGGACACCAAAACCTATTCGCATCATGCATCGATACCTTACTACATGCTGCACACACTTTGTTGCATAAACATTTGAAATTTAATAGCAGAGATTATTTAGTGGCATGTTTCATAAAATTCAACACATGCATTTAAACACTTACCTATTCATGTTAACATGTCAACACGTTGATAAAAACAATATCAGAAATCCGTCTTCACATAATTAATCGATCCCTGCTCGGTTAAGGTCCGATTAGGTGGCATATACTATCAATTCACCTGATGTTATGCTCATTTAAAATATAAAATATGCTTTTATACGATACTACAGAGTATATCCACATGTTAATTTATCATTCTCAACCAAGCATCACCATCGAAATTTAAACTGCACATAACTTGTATGGCATGTATTCAGTTGAAGATTCAGTTAGGCAAACATGCAAGACTGCTATTCATATGTGCAACTCGTTAAATCACAACACATAATTTTCACAAACATGTAATAAGATCATTTTTACACAAGAGGTCATCGGCGGTGCTCACTGCATGACTATACTCTAACCGATACAAGTGTCAAATAAAGTTGCCAAGGATTTACGAAACTTTTTTTTTCTGACACTTGAAAATGGACAGACCCAATCCCAAATAGGGACTGGTCTGATCTATTTTAGGATCTAAGCAGGCCTTGATCCATAAATTGATCAGACCTAAATGTCCATATATCCTTTCTTTGAAACAACATTGGCCCACACACATCGTTATTATTTTTTTCTTCTTTATTTTTTGTCATGCTCCAGCAGGTTTATTGGGACTGATCATACCCAAATTGAAATGTAAATCGTGAATGAGTAATCTAATTAGTTAGGTTAACCGAAATGACAATTGAATTGAACTTCAAATTCTGTTAACACTTAAAAGTTCATGAAAATAAATCATTGATTGGTTGGGAAAAGTGAACATTTACTTAACGCTTAACATGATGAACGAAGGAAACCGAAAGAAATATTTGCTCACAATGCCAATGTGTCATGGTGACAACCAAAATGAACATGTCTAGATGGAGATCAACCTCAAGATTGACTACATGTTGATCACATAAATTTTCCATATAGCAGCTTGAAGAAAATACCAGTTAAAATTTTCTTTTTGAACATCACAATTCACCTAGTGATAAACGTTGGCTAAAATGTGTTACCTCATTAGTTTTTTCTTTAATTTACCACTTCAATGTTATATATATTTTTTCCTAATAGGCATATGAAACAACCAACATAATGAGAAATCATCCCATACAACGTATCATTTCAACATGAAATTGTTAAACGTTGTCAGCACACACACACACATATATATACTAGTTGCAATAGACCTGCAAAAATCATTGGGAACTTGTTGCCTGGCCAAGGTGCATCAACAAGGAAGTACCTTGTTGGTCACCTTCGTTGGGTCAGTGAGCGGGGTTTCATGTCCTCCATCCCCAGTCCAAACAGGGCGGGGTTTCATACTCTCTCTCTCTCTCTAACAATATGTAGAGCCTGGTGGTAGGCGATGGGAAAGAATGTTGAAATTGGTGGCCGTTCAAAAAGAAGAGGAAGAGATGGCAGATCAGGTGCATTGCGATTGCACACTTTTATGGGCTATTGCACCTGACCACACACCATCTCAGGATGGTGGGTGATCAGGCACGCAGCATAGTACTAATCCCTCAGGTACAAATATTATTATTAAAAGGTAAAATTGATAGTGGGTTGGCATTGATTTCTTTTTTGTAAACTAATTAATAAGAATTTTAGGTGTTTTTCAAATTCTAAAAACAGAGGTGCCTCATTTTTTTTGTCATTACCCAACGTTTAGGTGCATTTTTTAATATTTTCCCTCTCACTCATCTTAAGATTATAACTGAAAATTTAAGAAAACCACCAGATGAACTCAACTTATCTGACTCTAGTCTCGTACAACTTGTTTTTGTACCTAAACTATGCCACTCTAAATGTCACCAAGGACACATCCAAAAAAACCTTTTGTTGGACCAAGAAAATGAAATCTCAAACCTGTATCCATACAATTTAGGGAGCTTATATTCACTAAAAATAAATATAAAATGCTTGGGTCAAGCGGGTCAGCTCGAATGTCCAAGAAAAATCAAAACCCTAACTGAACCTATATATTACTCGGGTTGGGTTGGGATTCACTAGAATTATATATATATATATATATATATATATATATATATATATATATATATATATATATATATATATATATAGAGAGAGAGAGAGAGAGAGAGAGAGAGAGAGAGATGCATAGTTGCTCACTCTTTAAGTGCTCAAACTGAGGTAATTAGTGTTGAGCATCTATCGCGCGGTGTGATGGATGCTCAACATCTTTTTTGCACAAAAAGACTTTTAATGGCACTAAAATAATGCCACTAAAAGTTTAAAAGTGTTCGCTTAGACTTTTAGTGGCTATTTTAGCACCAGTAAAAGTCTTTTTTGCATAAAAAAGACACTATTGTGCGATGAACGCTCAACGTGAGTGACTTTCATTTGAGCAACTAACGAATGAGCAACTACCAATTTTTGTATATATACATATATGAGCAATTGCAGAGGGTTTGAAGAAAATGAAATCAAGAAGGGCAGCTGGCCCAGATGGTATACCTATCGAGGCTTGTAAATGCTTGGGAGAAAAAGGTTTAGAATGGTTGACAAATCTTTTTAACAAGATTTGGTGGACAAATAAGATGCCTAATGAGTGGAGGAAGAGTACTTTGGTGCCTCTATATAAGAATAAGGGTGATATACAAGATTTCACAAACTATCATGGTATAAAACTCATGAGTCATACTATGAAACTTTGGGAGAGGGTGATTGAGTCTAGGTTGAGAAAGGTTGTCATGATATCGGAGAATCAATTTGGTTTTATGCCTATAAGATCAACTATGGAAGCTATACATAATCTTAGACAATTTATAGAGAGAAATAGAGAGAGGAACAAAGATTTGCATATGGTTTTTATTGATTTGGAGAAGGCATACGATAGAGTACCTAGGGACGTTCTCTGGTAGACAATGATGAAGAAAGGTGTTTCTCTCAATGTCCGTACTTGTGGAGGGGTGACAACCAATTTTCCTATAACGTTTGGGTTACATCAAGGATCTGCTTTAAGCCCTTTCCTATTTGCTATAGTGATGGATGAGCTTACGAGATCAATTCAAGAAAATATGTCGTGGTGTATGTTGTTTGCTGATGATATTGTTTTGATTGATGAGTCTAGAGCTGGGGTTAATGCTAAGATACTCGGGTTGGGTTGGGATTCACTATATATATATATATATATATATATATATATATATATATATATATATATATATATATATATATATATAGGGGTGGCAATTTCTGACACGACCCACCAACCCGCCTCTTAGGCGGGTTCGGGTTGGGCTTAAGCCAACCCGTTTAATAAACGGGTCGACCCGCGTAACCCATTTATTAAACAGGTCGGGTTCGAGTTGGGGGTATGCCAACCCGCCAACCCGGCTGACCCGTTTAATAAACGGGTTAGGCGGGTGGGTCAACCCGCCAACCCGTCTGCCAACCCGCCAACCCGACCCGCCAACCCGACCCGTCAACCTGACCCACCAACTTGACTACCTGCCAACCCGATCCGTCAACCCGCCAACCCGACCCGCGAACCTGAAAACCCGTTTACCCGACCCAACCCATTTATTAAATGGGTTGGCGGGTCGTGTCGGGTTACCCGTTTATTAAACGGGTGGGGTTCGTGTTTGCCACAGCTGACCCGTTTAATAAACGGTTCGGGTTCGGGTTGAGGTATGCTGACCCGCCAACCCGACCCGATTGCCACCCCTATATATATATATATATATATATATATATATATATATATATATATAGGTACCATTTCTATATAATGGATGTTTGGCTCTGCATGGCTCATATAATATCATTAACTAACAACAAATATACCAACGGGGGCTGTCAGAGCACGTCTCCTTGTGGTGGGACGTTGCAGTTTCAAAATTGTAGCAAAACTAAAGTTGCAAGAATTATATTGCAATTTATTAGATCTTTAAACCAAATTAGTAGATCTTTATGCCATATATTATGTAGAAGAAAATTGTAGCAAAACTTAGCTTGAAGGTTTTGCCCAACCTTTGTCCACCTATATATATATATATATATATATATATATATATATAAAGAGAGAGAGAGAGTATATGAGTAAACATTGGCTACTAATGAGTAGAAATCACTTTTTTCTAAAACATTTTTTATTTTTTTGTAGATTAAATGTTAGAGATGTGATCTACATGGTTTGTTTAGTAGAAAACTCATGATACATCTAACTTGGCACGCCTGCTTCAAAGATTTGACTAGTCCACTATCAAAAACAAGGTGGACATGCATGGTGTGGGACGTTGTGTGTGTGCATGTACGCGCGCATGTGTGTGTGCACGCGCACGTCTAAGCTAGACAAGAATCAGGCCAAAGTTTTTTCTGCTGCTGCATCCATTTCATGCTCAAAGTTGATTTTAACGTGCTAAGTTTAGGAATGAGAGACATGGGCATTGGATTAAAGGTGAAAATGGATCTGATTTGATTGGATTCTGACTCAAGTTCAACACAGCATTTCGAATACGGATCATTTATAAAGTTCTGCCGTTTATTTTGAATGAGCTTAAGCTTATATATGAAATGAGTGCACTGGTCATGTGCACCTGCCTTTGACAAGGTGGACAACGCCTCTCTCATAAAATATGATCTTATAAGTAGTGCCAACGGATCGGGTTTGGTTCGGACCCATGTATTACCCGACCGACCCCGATTTTTGGGTATGGTCTCTGGTTAAGACCCAGGTCTAATCGGACTTATCATAAGAGAAACCATACCCGGACCCGATAAGAAATACATGAACCAGACCCGGGCCATACCTGGTAAAACCATATTTTTTATCATTGTTACATTGAAAAATTACAGGTCTTAATTAGTGGGAAATCGGATCGGGTCCGGGTCTGATACAAAATTTCACAAACTATACCCAGGTCCATGTATTAATCAGACCTCCGAGTATGGACCCAGGTCTTCTTAATTATCACCATACCCAGACCCTATAGTGTTTGGTTCGGGTTGGGTCTGGGTAAACCCGATCCGTTGATAGCCCTAATGTAGATGTATTCAACGTGGCATTTTCCTTGGATCATGTTTTTTCAAAGTAAAACCGAATCTTTTGAATCTCTCTTTTACTAAGCAGACCATATATATATATATATATATCACACATATTGCGCTTTTTTTTACCATCCTTACATTTAATTGGATGGTTCAATTGGTGGGCGCACAATAACATCATCAACAATTTCCTTTTTTCACTAAACAAGCCATATATTTCCCAAGTTTTACTAACTAATCAGTTGATTGAACAAAGTCTAACATGGGTGCTCACAGGGGCCTCTACCAACACACACAACAATTTTCAAATTAGTCGGCGAGTGGCAGCGGGCTTGGGGAGAAGGATGGTGTGCAGGTAGGTAAAATACAGCAGAAAATATTTGAATATTTGTGAATATGATTAAAACCACTGTAAAATACAGCAGAAAAATATTTGAATATTTGTGAATATGATTAAAACCACTGTAAAATACAGCAGAAAAATAGAAGATTGTAAATCGCTAGACCAATCCAAATTGTGACCAAGTTCCATCATCTTTATTTGAAGCCCATGCTTGAAACATAGGGCAGATATCGTGTTGGCTGGGCCTCGATCTCACTGGCCTGTCAAAAACCTAGCTAGCTGCCACGGACAAGGATGTCATGTTACCTAAGGAGGCCTTTGATTCGCAGAGGGGGGAGGACAAGGATGGTGTGTCCCTGTCCATGGCCAGCATGGAACACGGACAGATTTTTTTTTTTGGTTTTGTTTTTTCAAAAGATGTCCAAGATCAGTCCCATTAAAAGTTTCAGGCCTTGGGCAACCAGATTAAACCATACTGACAGACATCGATAATAATCTTAAAAAGTTGTGTTAAAATGGTGATATATATATTTTTCAAGGTTGGCAGCATACCAAAAAAGTGAAACTTCCAAATTATTGTTCTTTTAAGATGTTATTAACACGATAAAAACACTTTAAACAGCAGAGTTTGTATATCGTTTTTTTGTGTGTATCTTTACATGTATTTTATATTTTTAAGAAATATCATTATTTTTTGGATATTATTCAGAGAAAGACTAGATTTTTCCTCGCCAATATTCCCTCGAGACTGAGACTTACGAGTCAATCACAAAAAATATGCAACAAGGGCCAAATTTCCTCTTGTTTAATTGTCAAAAACCGGCCACATATATATTCAAAGTCAAAATTTTGAGTCAAAAACAAAAATTTGCCATAGCCTACATCTTCAAAGATTAATTCCAGTAGATGGTTAGGTTGGGTTTGATTTAGTGGGCAAACACCACCAAGGCACACCTAGGGGTGTCAACGGGTCAGGTTGGGTTCGGACCCAGGTGGAACCAGACTTGGATAAGATTTTCAGGTATGGTATCAGTTCCAGACCCAGGTCTAATCCGGTTTACTATAAGAGAAACCATACCCGGTAAAGTAATATACTTTTTTTTATCATTTTTACATTGAAAAATTGTGGGTCTTAATCGAAACTCAGGTAGGGCCTGGGTCTCAGGTATAAAATTTCACAAAGTATACCCGGGTCCATGTATTAATCAGACTTTCGGGTCTGGACCCAGGTCTTAATCGGGTCTTCTTATTTGTCACCATACCCAGACCCTATATAGGGTTTGGTCCGGGTAAACCCCACCCGTTGACACCCCTAGACACACCAGCTGGTGTTTGTCCAGGACCTGCGCTCACAGGTCCATCACACCCTTTTAATTTTTGAAGGGAAGGAAACAAAGCAGTCCCGCCTTGGTTCCCATGCTTTGTATCAATCAAACGCGGGACAGCACACGGGTAGAGACCAGTCAGTCCCTGTTCCGGTGCGTCAAATGCGCCCTTCATGTCAAGATAAATAAGCCAAAGCTTTCCGAATTAGAGCAATTATACCGATTTAGGAGAGCAATACTTTGGCGATGTAAAATCCGCATGAATAAGTAGATAAAATTGATGGAAAAAGAAAGCTTTCTACTTCAGCTTATTCCACAATATCATGATTAATTTTCTGCTTATTTGTAATTATGTGGATAAAATTAGGGGTGTCAATGGGCAGTGTTTGACCTGGACCCGACCCATACCAAACCCTATAGGGTCAGGATTTGGTGATAAATAAGAAGGTTCGATTAGAATTTGGGTCGTACCCAAAGGGTCCAATGTAGCTGGGTATGGCTTGTTAAATTTCATATCAGACCCGAAACCAACCTGAGTTCCTAGAATGTTCCACTAATTTTCAATGTAAAAAGGATAGTTTTTTTTTTTACCAGGTATGGTTTGGGTTTGGTTCATGTAATCTTTATAGGATCCGGGTATGGTTTCTCTTTTGGTGCGGGAACGGGGAGGAGCCGGTGGAGATGAAGGAGCGGCTGGGCTTCATGGTCCTGAACGTGGTGCTGAGGAAGTTGGTCGGAAAACGGTACTTCACCGAAGAGGGCGCCGGAGAAGACGAGGAGGTGAAGGAGCTGAACAAGTTGGTGGAGGAGATACCTGCCGTCTTCGGCATATTTTCGGCGTCGGACGCGTTTCCTTGGCTGGAGCGGTTCGATGTGGGTGGTGACCTGAAGGCCATGAAGAGGGTGCACAACAGGATAGACAAGATCACCAGCAGTTGGTTGGATGAGCACCACCGGAGGAGGGATTCCGGCAACGTCAGTAATGACTTCATAGATGTGCTTATCACCCAAGTTGAGGAAAATAGGCAGCGCTTGTCTGCTTACAAACCTGATACCATAGTCAAAACCGTAGTCATGGTGAGTACTAACTCATAAACTTTTTTGGATCCGACTCTCCATGGATTGATCCCTACTAAGTCGGATCTGGTTCTGATCCAGATTCAAAACAGATCCACATTGAACATTACAGATTCGGATTTGGATCTAACAAGATTCATTCCCATATCCGGGCTTTATATTATTTGTACCATTTCACCCACTTGGATCAAGGGCTCAAAAATTGGTATACATATATTTAGTATTGAATACATTAAGGCTTTCCTTGCAGAACATGATAGTAGCAGGGACTAGCACCACGTCAGACACAATGGTGTGGGCCCTCTCTCTTTTACTGAACAACCGCCACGAACTGAAGAAGGTGCAGGAAGAGTTGGACATCCACGTAGGCAGGGAGAGACACGTGGAGGAATCAGACATCAACAAACTGCCATACTTGCAAGCTGTAGTCAAGGAGACCATGCGCCTTTGCCCAGCGGTCCCACTGCTGCTCCCACACGAGTCGATGGAGCCAGTCAACGTTGCTGGCTATGACATACCAGCAGGGACAACCCTCTTTGTGAACGTGTGGAAGATGCAGAGAGACCCAAGAGTGTGGTCCGACCCAGATGAGTTCAAGCCAGATAGGTTCTTGACGACCCACAAGGACGTCAATGTTTATGGTCAGAACTTCGAGTACATTCCCTTTGGGTCTGGTCGAAGATCGTGCCCGGGGTTGATGATGGCCGTCCAAGTCGCTCACCTGACGTTGGCACGCCTGCTTCATGGGTTCGAGTGGCGCACGCCCATGGATGGGCCGGTCGACATGACCGAGGGCAATGGCTTAGCCATGGCGAAAGCTACGCCACTTCATGTCTTGCTGAAACCACGTCTCCCTCCCCATCTCTACGAATGATGAGATACGTAGCTTGTGTTTTTTTATCTTTGTCTATGAATGTATTTCCAAAGCTTGTGATAACTTTGGATTTTAAAAGTTTTAAGAGCATAAATAACCTACTTTCCTATTTGAATTAGATGATAAAAATGAGTGCATTGTGTGTGTATGTAAGCGGGTGCATGCATGAATGCACATATTCATGTGTGTGTTTGCTTGTTTTTTTCATGCTGGACACAAGACGAGCCACTCATGGCTCGCTCAGCTTAGTTTGGGCTCGCAAAGAGCTCGTTTGAACACCTAAAATAGGTTGGGCAAGCTGGACATGAATGATAGGTACTTGGCTCAGCTCGACTTGTATAAGCTCATCTGGTAGTTATAAGGAAACAATGATTCTCTCTTGTTAAAACAACCTATATCCTCTACACTTAACCAACATTTGGTAGATTATCCAACCCAGAACCTTCTTAGTTATTTTTAGGGGTTCGGTCCGTTAGCACATATCTGTTTAGTTATTCAGATAGTGACTTGCATTTTCTTTTTACTATGCATCACACACCTCATGTGGATCTAGCTTTATGCAGAGTAGAACACATTATGAGTAGGGGTGGCAAAACCTGACACAACCCGCCAACCCGACCAGCCAACCCGCCTCTTAGGCGGGTTCGGGTTGGGCAAAAATGAACCCGTTTAATAAACGGGTTGACCCACCTAACCCGTTTATTAAATGGGTCGGGTTCGTGTTAGGGGTATGCCAACCCACCAACCTGGCTGACCCGTTTAATAAACGGGTTAGGCGGGCGGGTCAACCCACCAACCCATCCGCCAACCCAACCCACCAACCTGACCCGCTAACCTGCCAACCTGTTTACCCGAACCAACCAGTTTATTAAGCGGGTTGTGTCGGGTTACCCGTTTAATAAATGGATCGGGTTCGGGTTGAGGTATGCTGACCCACCAACCCGCCAACCCGACCCGATTGCCACCCCTGATTACGAGAGATGTGGAAGGGGGCTGGTTGCTCCGTTATATGCATGCTAATGGGGCAAGTGTGTTTCTCATTGTGGTTCACCTTCATCTTTTTCGTGGTCTATATCATGTGAGTTACAAAAAACTCATTTTATATTCATGCCCCACATCTTGTGCTCAAAGTGTTCATCCATGCAATGACAGCCAAATTTCCTCTTAGCAACTAATCGTGAAACTTCTACAAAAGCACGTCGGGTTTAGTCGTAAAAAGATCAGCAGCATATTTGAAGTCAAAAATTTCACTAACCATGGCAAATACAAATCGACTAAATCAATGTCATTCTTTTAATTTGACAATAGCTTATGCTTTTAATGATTAATTCTGCTAAAAATGTTAATGTCAAGATACATAAACCAAAATGTTCTAACTTAGTACAACTATGAGAATGAAGGAGAGAAACATTTTAAGAATAAACAGAATCATGAAGGACTCTCTCTCTCTCTCTTTAGTCTTTAGGCTGGTTAGTACGTGAGAAGAATCAGGGTTTGAAGGGGTGGATGCTCAGGCCTTCTTTGTTGGAGAACCTTGTGTCTCAATCTCAAGTGATTGTAAAATCATCTAAGAGGGATGCTTCGGCATTTTAGTCTTCAAAGAAACAAGGTTGTCTCCAACCATGACGGAATAATCGAATGTAGATCGATGAGTCATTGGGTAGGCGGCTCAGTCTGAATCACAATAACCAACTACTTGAATCTTTCTCGTGGAAGACATTAAAATTTCTTGTTTTGGAGAATTCTTAATATATCGCATGACCTGCATGGCAACATTCATATAAGACTGTCGTGGCTGACCACTGAATTGACTTAGAATATTGACTGCAAAAATAATATCGGGTCGAGTTATAGTAAGATATAACAACCGACCCACTAGGTGCCTATACGGCCCTGGATCCTCCAACAAATCCTCATTTCTATTACTGAGTTTGACATATGGTTCCATGAAAAATTTACTTGGCTTGGCTCCAAGGTAACCCATGTCTTACAGGAGATCAAAAGCTTATTTTTGTTGAGATAAGAAAATACCATTTTTAGATCTTGCAACTTCAATGCCAAAAAAATATTTTAGTCGTCTAAGGTCCTTTAATCAGAATTGCTGATTGATGTGAGACTTAAGATGGTCGATGTATATAATATCATCTCTTGCAATTATAATGTCATTCACATAAACTAGAACAAAAATGTGTGTGGCATTAAGAGCTTTTGAAAAAAATGAATAATCAACTTTAGATTGGGTGAATTCTTCTTGAAGTAGATAGTGTGAGAGCTTGGTAAACCTATTTTTAGAGGAATGTTTGAGTCCGTACAGTGATTTGTACAACTTGTAAATTTTACGCTCTCCCGGAACAAAAAACCCTGATGGTAAGTCCATATACACCTCTTTATCAAGGTCCCAATATAGAAAAATATTGATAACACCTAATTGATAGAGATGCCAATTTTTTATTACTGCAATAGCTATCAAGCATCGCACTACTACCAACTTAGCAACGGGGATAAAGGTCTCATTATAATCCAACCCTTCAATTTGGGTATAGCCCTTGAACATGAGTCGAGCTTTATACCTTTCAATGGAGCCATCAGAGTGATATTTAATTTTAAACACCCACTTGCAACCAACAAGGTGTTTGACCATGGGTAGATCTATCACTACAACAATCCAGTGGATTAGCGATGACCTAAATCCGTCGCTAACAAGATTAGCGACGGATTAGCGTTGCATTAGCGTCGGACTAGCGATGAATATCTTCCATCGCAAATTTTTCGATGCTAATAAGCGACGACATATATCCGTCGCCCATTTCATCGCTAAGTAGCGACATACTGTATCTGTCGCCAGTTCCGTCGCTACCTTCAACGGTAATAATAAATAGCGACCGATATAACCGTCGCTAATCCGTCGCAAAGAAGGAAAAAAATTAAAAATAAATATTTGAAAATTAAATATCAAGAAAAAATTTTGCGTACAATCTATATTTCCTATGAATAAAAAATAAAGTACACATAAAAATACATATAAAAAGAAACTAAAACAATTAATCGTTCCACTTTAAAATTCGCAAGTTATAATTATTTATAATTCAACATTTACATTTTCGAAACAAAAAGAAAGTAGAACAAACTCAACACATTAATCTAATCATCGCCAAGATTTTGTGTGTCTTCTTGTTCATTGCCTTGATCTGTCCCTTCAGCTCCACTACCCTGATTATCGCCAGCAACGTACATAAGAAAAGAAAGGTCAGTATTGATAAATAAAATATATTAAAATAAATTATACACTATATATGATTTTATCATGAATGATGTGTTCTAAGGCAGTAAAAAACTCTATATGTGATTATATCATGCTCATATATGCTCTAAGGCAGTCAGAAAAACTCTATATTTGATTCTACTATGCTCATATGTGCTCTAAGGCAGGCAAAAAACTGTATATGTGATTCTATTATGCTCATATGTATTCTAAGGCAGTCAAAAACCTTTATATGTGATTCTATCATGCTCATATGTGCTCTAAGGCAGACAAAAAACTTTATATGTGATTCTATCATGCTCATATGTGCTCTAAGGCAGACAAAAAACTTTATATGTGATTCTATCATGCTCATATGCGTTCTAAGGCAGGCAAAAAACTGTATATGTGATTATATCATGCTCATATGTGTTCTAAAGCAGTCCTGTCATGCTTATATGTGTTCTAAGGCAGGCAAAAAACCGAATATGTGATTATATCATGCTCATATGTGTTCTAAGGTAGTCAAAAAAACTTTATATGTGATTCTATCATGCTCTTATGTGCTCTAAGTCAGTCAAAAAACTTTATATGTGATTCTATCTTGCTCACATGTATTCTAAAGCAGGCAAAAAACTATATATGTGATTATATCATGCTCATATGTGTTGTAAAGTAGTCAAAAAAATTATATATGTGATTCTACCATGCTCATATATGCTCTAAGGCAGTAAAAAAACTATATATGTGATTCTACCATGCTTATATGTGTTCTAAGGCAGGCAAAAAACTGAATATGTGATTATATCATGCTCATATGTGTTCTAAGGCAGTCAAAAAAACTTTATATGTGATTCTATCATGCTCTTATGTGCTCTAAGGCGGTCAAAAAACTGTATACGTGATTCTATCATGCTCACGTGTGTTCTAAAGCAGACAAAAAACTGTATATGTGATTATATCATGCTCATATATGTTTTAAGGCAGTCAAAAAAATTGTATATCTCATATCTGTTTTAAGGCAGTCAAAAAAACTGTATATGTGATTCTACCATGCTCATATACGCTCTAAGGCAGTCAAAAAACTGTATATGTGATTCTATCATGCTCACATGTGTTCTAAAGCAGGCAAAAAACTGTATATGTGATTATATAATGCTTATATGTGTTCTAAAGCAGTAAAAAAAACTGTATATGTGATTCTACCATGCTCATATATGCTCTAAGGCAGTCAAAAAACTGTATATGTGATTCTATCATGCTCATATGTGTTCTAAGGCAGGCAAAAAACTAAATATGTGATTATATCATGCTCATATGTATTTTAAGGCAGTAAAAAAAACTTTATATTGATTCTATAGTGCTCATATGTGTTCGAAGGCAGTAAAAATATTATACCAAAATATTATATAAAATGTCAGTATTGATAAACAAAATATACTGAAATAAATTATATCCAATGCACCTAAGTTAAGGCAATTAAAGTTATATGAAATCTAACGACATGCAATATATCACAAGAAACTTTCATACCTGAGAGGCACCTGCAATTGAAGTTCCCTTATTCTGCAAAAAACTATTGAACTCAGCTCAGAGAACGTCGGCGATGGTTTCATGGAAGTAGTCACGTATTGTGTCCTTAACGATATGGCGTACATCATCACCGAAAAAAAATAGGATGCTTGGAGCTTATGTCGACAGAAGAAGTCTGTGAGCTGTGATCGGAGGAAGCAACAACAGGAGAGGTGTTCATATTACTCCCAAACCCGAACACAAGATCCTTTTTGGGTTCACCTGCTGCAGTCACCCATGCTGCAGAATCAAATGATGGATGCTGAGTAGAGTCATCGCCATATCGCTCTACCATCTGTTGCTCATATGCCTCCTATAAAATAATGTTTACAGTATGCATTAATAATTAAGAATTACAATGTTTATGATAACTTGTGTAGTACAATGATTATTAATAGAATAAATACATATTGTTGTCGTTCTCGCCTTCTCTGATACGAAGTCTCCTGTAGTCTTCCGTTTATGTGTTTAAACAAACACATCCTTATATGGTACAATGCCTCCTTTTTCTACTTCCTGCGAAGTTAAATGATAAAAGATTTAGTTAACAGGTTTGCAACAATACTTATAAAATTGATAATATATATATTGATGAGTTATCATTTTCTTCAGGTAGCTCCCAAAAGTCTTAGATCCACCTGTGTGTAGATGGGCTTCGAGCATTTTCGCTCGAGTTTGTACAGCCTTCGCAGAGCGATTTCGAAATGCATCATCCGCCCACTTGTCGCGCATTCCCTCCCATTAATCTCTCTTGATAGTAATAGGGCCATGGCCCTTGCACTGTAGTGGATCATCTATTCCGTCAGATGCTTTTTTTGCTGCAGTCTTCATATTGTGCAGCATGTTTATAAATCGATTGACAACGACCCTCTGCCACACCTTCCTTGCATCATGTTTCTCCATCGTAGTCGCAAAGCGATTGAAAGCCTATATATATTTTCAGAAAGTTAGTAGACATGACTATAATTAAATAAATAAATATGAAACACATTAACTATGACAAACAACTGTATACCATGAATGAGGACCACAATCTGTCTATCACCTCTTTTGAATACTCTTTCCATTGAGCGACCGATCCTGGTAGATGTTGAAGAAGTGAATTCCTAATCTCGCGTACTACTTCTTGTGGCTCAAACCTCGTGTTGTACATGAATTGGTACACAGTAACTATCAATATAAAATATTTATAAGATATGCAATAAGTGAAAATGAAATAGTTACCGTCGATTATCAATATACACTATTCAAATGAGTCTTCTTGTGCCAGACTAAGAAGACTTTGCATCCTGTGTTGGCTCCTGACTTGTATGATCAACTGGTGTACGTGAGTCATGTACAGGCGAAACATCATCTGTAAAACAATATGTTAGAAATTCTTAGAATGCGTATTTCAACTAATCAAGCATCCAATTAGTTAAATGATATACCCATCACAGGAGCCCATGAAGATGAAGGTTGGGCCTGACTACTACTGGATGAACGACCACTGTAAGCTCCACAAACCATATTCTAACAAATAAAAAATGTCATACAATACATTCAAATAATTCACATCAAGTATTATAATACATTCAAATAATTTAAATCATTGGAATACTTGCAAATCATTCACATCATTGCAATACATTCAAATCATTCACATCAAGTATTGCAATACATTCAAATCATTCGCATCAAGTATTACAATGCATTCAAATAATTTAAATCATTCACATCAAGTATTGCAATACATTCAAATCATTCGCATCAAGTATTACAATACATTCAAATAATTTAAATCATTCACATCAAGTATTGTAATACATTTAAATTATTCGCATCAAGTATTACAATACATTCAAATAATTCAAATCATTTACATCAAGTACTGCAATACATTCAAATAGAGGTTTGTATTACAAGATTTTGCTCACTAGCTTGAGAATTCTTCCTCATCACTTGTTTAACTTTCATATTCTTCTTCTTCTTCTTCATTGTTTGCCCATTCACTTGGTATATCATTTGGATCACATTCTTCTATGAATGCTTCACCGACCAATGGAGATATGACATGCATATCATGCGCAATATCGTGACCATAAGAGAAGTCATAGATATCATCTGATTGATAGTAATCACTGTCTTCAACTAACTTGTCTTCCTGTAACTGATCATACTCAGGGTATAGTTTTGACTTCACCTTGCAAACTGCCCACCACTCATTTCTATTTGACTTTTTTATACTCGGATATGAAGTATAATAAACTTGTTGAGCTTGCGAGGCTAATATGAATGGTTCATATGTTCCAAACCTTGATTTATGATTCACCTCCACAGTGCCTGAGGCTTTGTCGAGTCTTGTTGCAGTTTGACTAAACCAATGACACTTGAATAAAGTTACCCTGTTATTTATGCCTAAGTAAGTCAACTCTATTATTTCCTCTATAACACCGTAGTAATCATGTTCATTTTCACCGTAGCTGCTACCCTTTACACACACGTCACTATTCATCATTGATTTGTTTATACCGTAATCTTTTGTATGGAATCGATAACCATTTACGATGTACCCGTTGTAACATTGCACAACTTTGGTCGAACCATTTTCTAAATCACATATTCCTTGATCTTTAACATCACCATGGCGGACCTACACACAAACATAAACAATGATTGTGATCACGACCAATTAAGTAACTTAGTGTTGTTTACAAGTACACAATTTATGTTAGCGTCCTTACCAACTATTTAAACCACTCCACAAACTTAGTTTCACGTTCTTTTTGTACTTCTGCATCAGTGAGATGTAAAACTTTTCTTCGCAACTCCAGATCAAATCGTTTGCAAACCACAAATACTTATATTACTGAACCATGTATGCACATATAGAACATAAAAGGATTTATAATTGTGTTGCGTCTACATATACTTACTCGATGTATAGGTCGATCACTAAGCAATTAAAAAGATTATAGATATGTGCTGCGTCTTGCTCTCGATCTGTCAAGAGTCTTGATCAACAACTACCAAATACATGCCCAAGTAGTTGAAATATCGACAGCTTGTCAGCTACAGTAAACTTTTCTCCATCATCGTTATGAGGCAGGCATGTGTAACGTGTTGGAATGTGAGGTTCAAAGTACATAGATGAGAAATTTGAAATCTCTTCTAAAGTGTACGCCTCACAAATAGAGCCTTCTACCCTTGCTTTATTATAAACCTTTTTTTTGAGGTCAAACATGCATCTGTCAAAAATATACATTTCAAATTTGAAATATCTGTCATTGAAGAGACAAATATAAGAAACCATATACCTTTCAAATGGGTACATCCATCCACCACAACAAAGCAGTGGATTAACGACGACCACATTCTATTGCTATTTTGTCGCTAATCTATCGCTAACCGGCTTAGCGACGACGAGGCGACGGTATGCTTATGTCACGAATTTTTTGACGCTAACTGGCGACAACATAAATTCGTCGCTAGGTCCGTCACTAATTGCGACAGAATAACGAGTGATGTATTCCATCACCAATCCGCCGATAATAAATGGTGACCTCGGCTTGGCAACGGATTTATATGCATAGCGACGGATGTTTCCATCGCTAATCCGTCACAAACATGAAAAAAAATAAAAAAAATTATTTGAAAATTAAATACCGAGAACGGTACAATTTATATTTCCTGTACAATTTATATTTCCTGTAAATAAAAAACAAACTACACTAAAAAATTCCATATAAAAGGAATCTACAACAATTAATCGTTCCACCTTAAAATTAACAAGTTTAATTATTTACAATTCAACAATTACAATTAGGAAACAAAAAAAATAGAACTTCTTCAACACAGTTCTCTAATCATCGCCAAGATTTTGTGTGTCTTCTTGTTCATTGCCTTTATTTGTCCCTTCAGCTCCGCTACGCAGATTATCGCTAGCAGCCTACACAAGAAAAGAACAGTCAGTATTGATAACAAAAATATAATGAAATAAATTACACACTATATGTGATTCTATCATGTGCTCATATGTGTTCTAAGGCAATAAAAAAACTTTATATGTGACTCTATCATGCTTATATATGCTCTAAGGCAGGCAAGAAACTTTATATGTGATTATCGCATGCTCATATGTGCTCTAAGGCAGGCAAAAAACTCTATATGTGATTCTATCATGCTCATATGTGCTCCAAGGCAGGCAAAAAGTTATATATGTGATTCTATCATGAATTATATGTGTTTTAAGGCATTAAAATTTTTTTATATGCTATTATATCATGCTCAGATGAGTTCTAAGGCAGCTAGAAAAACTCTATATGTGATTCTACCATGCTCAGATGTGCTTTAAGGCAGGCAAAAAGCTATATATGTGATTCGATCATGCTCGTATGTGTGCTAAGGTAGTCAAAAAATTGAATATGTGATTATAGCATGCTCATATGTGTTCTAAGGCAAACAAAAAAACTGTATATGTGATTCTATCATGCTCATATGTGCTCTAAGGCAGGCAAAGCAAAAAACTTTATATGTGATTCTATCATGAATGATATATGTTCTAAGGCAGTAAAAAAACTCTATATGTGATTTTGGCATGCTCATATGTGTTTTAAGGTAGTCAAAAAACTGAATATGTGATTATAACATACTCATATGTGTTCTCAGACAGTCAAAAAATTGAATATGTGATTATAGCATGCTCATATGTGTTCTAAGGCAGTCAAAAAAACTTTATATGTGATTCTATCATGCTCATATGTGCTCTACGGTAGGCAAAAAACTTTATATGTGATTATAGCATCCTCATATGTGCTCTAAGGCAGGCAAAAAACTCTATATGTGATTCTATCATGCTCATATGTGCTCTAAGGCAGGCAAAAAGTTATATATGTGATTCTACCATGAATTTTATGTGTTTTAAGGCATTAAATTTTTTTTATATGTGATTATATCATGCTTAGATGAGTTCTAAGGCAGCTAGAAAAACTCTATATGTGATTCTACCATGCTCAGATGTGCTTTAAGGAAGGCAAAAAACTATATATGTGATTCGATCATGCTCGTATGTGTGCTAAGGCAGTCAAAAAATTGAATATGTGATTATAGCATGCTCATATGTGTTCTAAGGCAGACAGAAAAACTGTATATGTGATTCTATCATGCTTATATGTGCTCTAAGGCAGGCAAAGCAAAAAACTTTATATGTGATTCTATCATGAATGATATATGTTCTAAGGCAGTAAAAAAACTCTATATGTGATTTTGGCATGCTCATATGTGTTTTAAGGTAGTCAAAAAACTGAATATATGATTATAACATGCTCATATGTGTTCTCAGGCAGTCAAAAAACTGAATATGTGATTATAGCATGCTCATGTGTTCTAAGGCAGTCAAAAAAACTTTATATGTGATTCTATCATGCTCATATGTGCTCTAAGGTAGGCAAAAAACTTTATATGTGATTATAGCATGCTCATATGTGCTCTAAGGCACGCAAAAAACTCTATATGTGATTCTATCATGCTCATATGTGCTCTAAGGCCGGCAAAAAGTTATATATGTGATTCAATTATGCTCATATGTGTTCTAAGGCAGACAAAAAACTGAATATGTGATTATACCTGAGAGGGACCTGCAATCGAAGATCCTCTATTCAACACAAGATTGTTGATCTCATCTCAGAGAAAGGGGGCGACAGTGTCATGGAAGTAGTCATTCATTGTGCCCTTAATGATCTGGCGTACATCATCACCGGAAAGAGTAGGCTGCTGCTTGGAGCTTATGTCGGTGAAAGAAGTCTATGAGCCGTAACTGGAAGAAGCAATAACTGGTGAAGTGTTCAGATTACTCCCAAATCCAAACACACAACCTTTTTTGGGTTCACCTGCTGCAGTCACCCATGCTGCATGATCAAATGATGGATGTTGAGTAGTGTCATCGCCATATCGCTCTACCATCTGTTGCTCATATGCCTCCTACAAAATAATGTTTAAAGCATGCATTAATAATTAATGATAACATTATGATAACTTGCATATTGCAATGATTATTAATAGAATAAATACATACCATTGCCGTTCTCGCCTTCTCTGATACTAAGACTCCCGTGGTCTTCCGTTTATGTGTTTCTACAAACACATCCTTATATGGTACAATGCCTCCTTTTTTTGCTTCCTGCGAAGTTAAAGGACAAAAGATTTAGTTCACAAGTTTGCAACAATACTTATAAAATTAATATTATATATTAAGGAATTACCATTTTCTCCAGGTGGCTCTCAAATGTCTTAGATCCACCTGTGTGTAGATCGGCTTTGAGCATTTTCTTTCGATTTTGAAATGCATCTCCCACCCACTTACCGCACATTTCATCCCAATAATCTCTCCTGATAGTAATAGGGCCATGGCCCTTCCACTGTAGTGGATCATCTATTACGCCAGATGCTTTTTTTGCTGCAGTCTTCATATTGTGCAGCATGTCTGCAAATCGATTGGTAGACACCTTCTGCCACACCTTCCTTGCATCATTTTCTTCCATCGTAGTTGCGAAGCGATTCAAAGCCTATAAATATTTTCAGAAAGTTAGTAGACATTACTTAAAATTTTTTTATATAAAACACATTAACTATGAGGAACAACTGTATACCGTGAATGAGGACCACAATCTGTCTAACACCTCCTTTGGGTACTCTTTCCATTGAGCAACCGGTCCTGGTAGATGTTGAAGAAGTGAATTCCTAATCTCCCGTACTACTTCTTGTGGCTCAAACCTCGTGCTGCACATAAATTGGTACACAGTAAATATCAATATAAAATATTTATAAGATATGCAATAATTGAAAATGAAATACTTACGGTCGATTATCGATATATGCTATTCGAATGAGTCTTCTTGTGCCAGACTGACAAGACTATGCTTCCTGTGTTGGCTCATGACTTGTGTGATCAACTAGTGTAGGTGGGTCGTGTACAGGCGAAACATCATCTGTAAAAAAATACGTTAGAAATTCTCAGAATGCGCATTCAAACTAATCAAGCATCCAATTAGTTAAATGATATACCTATCACAGGAGCCTGTGAAGATGAAAGCTGAGCCTGACTACTACTGGATAAGCGACCACTGTAACCTCCACGAACCATATTCTAACAAATAACATATGTCATACAATACATTCAAATAATTCACATCAAGTATTACAATACATTCAAGTCATTCGCATCAAGTATTGCAATACATTCAAATGATTCGCAACAAGTATTACAATACATTCAAATCATTCATATCAGGTACTGCAATGCATTCAAGTCATTCACATCAAGCATTGCAATGCATTCAAATCATTCACATCAAGTATTACAATGCATTCAAATAATTCAAATCATTCACATCAAGTATTGCAACAATTCAAATCATTCATTGAATAAATTACAATATATTACAATACATTCAAATCATTCACATCAAGTATTGCAATGCATTCAAATCAAGTATTACAATATATTCAAATAATTAAAATCATTCACATTAAGTATTACAATGCATTCAAATAATTCGTATCAAGTATTACAATACATTCAAATAAATTTTTTAATCATTCACATCAAGTATTGCAATACAACTCATTCATTCGCATCAAGTATTACAATACATTCAAATAATTCAAATCATTCGCATCAAGTATTGCAATGCATTCGAATCATTTGTATCAAGTATTACAATACATTCAAATAATTCAAATCATTTACATCAAGTATTTTAATACAACTCATTCATTCACATCAAGTATTACAATACATTCAAATAATTCAAATCATTCACATCAAGTATTACAATGCATTTAAATAGAGGTTTGTATTACAAGATTTTGCTTAATAGCTTGAGAATTCTTCATCGGCACTTGTTTGACTTTCTTCTTCTTCTTTTTCTTCTTCTTCATTGTTTACCCATTCACTCAGTACATCATTTGGATCACATTCCTCTATGAATGTTTCATCGGCCAATTGAGATATGACATGCATATCATGCGCAATATTGTGACCATAACCGAAGTCATAGACATCATCTGATTGATAGTAATTGCTGTCTTCAACTAACTCATCTTCCTGTAACTGATCATACTCAGGGTATAGTTTGGACTTCACCTTGCAAACTGCCCACCATTCATTTCTATCTGACTTTTTTATACTCGGATATGAAGTATAATAAACTTGTTGAGCTTGCGAGGCTAATATGAATGGTTCATATGTTCCAAACCTGGATTTAAGATTCACCTCCACAATGCCTGAAGCTTTGTCGAGTCTTGTTGCAGTTGGATCAAACCAATGACACTTGAATAAAATTACCCTATTATTTATGCCTAAGTAAGTCAACTCCATTATTTCCTCTATAACACCATAGTAATCATGTTCATTTTCACCGTAGCTGCTACCCTTTACACACATGCCACTATTCATCGTTGATTTGTTTATACCGTAATCTTTTGTATGGAATCGATAACCATTTACGATGTACCAATTGTAGCATTGCACAACTTTGGTCGGACCATTTTCTAAATCACATATTCCTTGATCTTTAACATCACCATGGCGGACCTATGCACAGACATAAACAATGATTGTGATAAAAAAATCAATTAAGTAACTTAGTGTTGTTTATAAGTACAAAATTTATGTTAGCTTCTTTACCAACTGTTTCAACCACTCCACAAACTTAGTTTCACGTTCTTTTTGTACTTCTGCATCAGTGAGATGTGAAACTTATCTTTGCAACTCCAGATCAAATCGTCTGCAAACCACAAATACTTATATTACCGAGCCATGTATCCACATATAGAACAAAAAATGATTTATAATTGTGTTGCATCTATATATACTTACTCGATGTATGGGTCGATCGCTGAGCAATTAAAAAGAATATAGATGTGCTGCGTCTTGCTCTCGATCTGTCAAGAGCCTTGATCGGCAACTACCAAATGCATGCCCAAGTGGTTGAAATATCGACAGCTTGTCAGCTACAGTTACTTGTACTCCATCATCGTTACGGGTCGGCCATGTGTAACGTGTTGGAATATGAGGTTCGAAGTATATAGATGAGAAATTTGAAATCTCTTCTAAAGTGTACGCCTCACAAATAGAGCCTTCTAATCTTGCTTTATTACGAATCTTTTTTTTGAGGTCGAACATGCATCTGACAAAAATATACATTTCAAATTTTAAATATCTATCATTAAAAAGACAAATATAAAAAAACATATACCTTTCAAATGGGTACATCCATTGATATTGCATAGGGCCACCAACCCTTAGTTTATATGGCAAATGTATGATCAAATGTTCCATAACATCGAAAAATGCTGGCGAAAATATCTTTTCTAGCAGACAAACAGTGGTGATGACAGAGTCCTCAAGATTCTTTACATCTGATACTACGACCTCCGATGCGCACAATGTTCTGAAAAATCCGCTCAACTCAGACAATACCCCCTATATAGGTTTGTCTAACATATCATGGAATGCTAGGGGTATCAGTCGTTGCATAAAGATATGACAATCATGGCTCTTCAACCCATATAACTGTCCATCGTCAATCTTCACAGGCCGAGCAATGTTAGAGACATATCCATCTAGAAATCTCAATTGTCTCAACCATTGACATACATGTTTTATTTGATCAGGTTTGAGCACGTACTTTGCCTTTGGTTTCAGTACTTTGCCATTATACTCTTTGAGTTCCAATTCTGGTCTTTTACATATTAATTTTAAATCCATACGGGCCTTTGGATTATCCTTCGTTTTTCCTTTAACATTCATTACTGTATTAAACACATTTTTCTCCACATGTATAACATCCAAATTATGTCGTATCAATAGGGTCGACTAATACGGTAGTTCCCAAAAAATAGTTTTCTTCGTCCAATTGTGATCCTTCCCAAATCCACGGAAGGGTGTAGGACTGTGGGCATCTGTTAATACATCTGGAAAGTATCGCAATCTTCTTAGAATCTCTATGCCAGACAATCTTGAGGATGGACCTTCCGTTTCAGTTGTGCCTGCTTTAAATGCATTCTTTTGTCGTCGGAACAGATGGTCGCTGGGTAGAAATCGACGATGGCACTCAAACCAACAAGACTTCCTTCCATGCCTCAATCTAAAAGCTTTGGAATCCTCCATGCAGTACGGACATGCCAACATCCCATGTGTGCTCCAACCAGATAGCATACCATATGCAGGGAAGTCACTGTGTGAACACCCCAAATTTTTTTAAAAATCTTTTAAATATTCTCTTTTTGCCCCTAAATTCATTTTTTTTTTTAGCAAATGGGTCATTTCAAACCTAAATTCCGGTTCATTTCTCAAGTTTTATTGAAATTAAATTCATTTCATATGTTTAAATTGATTTCGGATCTGGATCCATTGTCCAGATCCAAATCTGAGTCTCCTTGTTCAAATTTTAAATTAAATTTTAGAAAATACCAAAAATAGTCTTTAAATAGCTCGGATAGTCCATTTGACATCCGTTTGGATCCATCACATTGTAATTCTCGATTCGAGTGTCAAAACTCGAACATTTTCTCAAAAACCTGGGTCAAAGACCCCTTCTTCTGAAGAAATTCTCTCAAAATGGATTAAAATTCTCAGAAAAATACTTTTGAAAATATTTCTCAGAAAAATACAAAAATTTAGTGTTTAAAATTTTGTTTCCTTTTAAAATCTTAGTTTTCTACTACAAAAATACAAAAAATGGAAAAGCAGTATAAAAATAAAAAAAATTGAGGAAGGCAAATGATTTTAAAACTTGAAAAATTGAATTTTTGCCAAAAACCTCCTTTTGAACCACTTTTTACAAAAGTTCTTTCAAAAGGGGCCTTCTTTTGGAAAATGGGGAAAAAGGCAACGGCCACCACCCGCGCACTTCCCCTCTCGCTTGCCTACCCTCCATCTTCAAATGAACCTCTTCCCCCTTAACCTCTGATCTTCAACCAACAACCTCTCTCGAATGTTCCTCTTCCCCTTTAAAAGGAGAGTACGCAGGAGGGAGAGGGGATCCGTCTCCTGCCTCTCCATTGCCATCGTGTTTCATCCCTCTACCCGGTTTCTTTCTCCTGATTGTCTTCACCCCTCCTCTTTCCTGTACATTCATCTTCTTCTACTTCACGAACCGCGTTCCACCCCACCACCCTTCTATACATATTGCTCTTCCTTCTCACATTGCCCTTTTTTTTTCCCTCTGATCCTTCTTATTCTTTTCCCCTTTTCCCTCTCATCGGATTTGATTTCCCATTCGGCTCGAGTGGAGGAAGTTGACTGTCTCCCAGCCGGATCGCAGGAAGTTCTAGCTCTCTCTCATACCAAACAGGTAAGTAAATCTTCCCTTGCTGATTCTTTTTCAGAGATCCCCTTTCTTTTTGTTCTTAACCATTTTTTTTTCTCCCCATCGATCAAGGGAAGTCGACCCTATAGTAGAAATGTCATGAAGGTATGCCCTCCTTATTCCCCTTTTAAATCTGTTGTGAAATACTTCGTTTAAGTTTCATTTTTTTTTAGGGCACGAATGGTAGGGTCGACCTGCATATAGCAGGATCAACCCACCTGGTGTTGCTACATTAATGGAGTAATCCGAACTCCAACATCTATTTTACTTTCTTTCTTTTAAAAATTTTCTTTACATTCAAGTAAATTTTGAGTATCAATCGATTCAACATATTGTTATTTGATTTTCTGCTGATATGATCAATTCCCCATTCTTCTTTCTTCACTTTCAATTTTAGTTTCTTATTTGCCCTGTTTGATTTATCGTTTACATCAGTCTGTAATGTTTGATCTCCTGTTTTGTCGATCATCGCATTTCTTTTTCTTCTCTTCGTGCAATATCAACAGAATGAGTGGTTCCAGCACTTTGTTTTCGGTTATACGATTCATCCCATCCAATTTATTTAGTTGTGAAAATGCAAATCTCTGCATATCTAAATTCATAACACCATCTCCTGCTAAATCCTGTACTATTTCGTTATTTTCTCTTATGTATAATGCATTTTATCATCTAATAAATGTTGTTAGCCTCCTTTATTCATTGATCTTTGTTCGTACTTAGTTGATAGCTTTACCATCTTATATGTTTCACTGTGAACGTAAGCCTGACAGGGGTACCTCATTAGGATAACCCCCTTTCTTGTGTACCACCTTCCCTTAGTAGTCCATTTTTTTTTTGTCGATCTTGCTTGTTGTATCCCTTTTTTTTTGTGTGTTCATCTTTTGTCCCAGCATCATCTATATATCCCCATCATGCATCAGGGTGTCATATAAATTTCATGCTCTTGCGTTTTTTTTATGTTTCAGTGGTGTTTATTGCATAGCAGGGTTATATTGTTTCATGATATCCTCGCTCAGCGTGTTATATCTGCATGTTTTCTCATTTAGATAACATTTTGTATTCGCTTAAGCAATTCCAGAACAATCGGGAAAGATGTTCGTAGCTTGTCTGTCTGCTATAACAATGTAGTTATAAATCAACTCAGATTCAAATTGAGACTTACCACGGACTCTGCAATCTGTCAAAATTTGTTGAGGTATTGAAAGAATAGAAGCCATTACTGATGCAAATCTTGGAAATATCAAAAGATGGTATATCCTGACATGTGACTGAAGGATTTAGTAAAATCCGATTTAGTAAGAGACTAATCTTGCAAAAATTCCTGTCGATGTTTGAAATCTGTCAAAAGGGATGAAATCATCATCTCCAAAATCGATTTGTTGTGCGAATCAGAGACTAGTTTACCTTTTGAGACACATTTCATCGCAAGCAGCATGACATCCAGTAGACTCGTCTGTTTCTTCACACACGCGTGAATGTTTTATCAGGAAATAGAGCTTTCTACTGACTTTTGATTGCAGTTATTACCCACAAAATTTATGCTAAGTGCACTTGGACAGAGGTCAGATTTCCACTTTCTAAGTTATTGAATGGCTGCTATCACGGCTGGATATTTGGTTTAAAATTATCTACTTCAAGAAATCTTCTCCATTGTTATTATATCAAGTGTTAATTTTTTTTTTTTGCTTGCTGACTTTACCTACAGGTATGATCAAGTAAGATAGGTCCAATGCCCCCTTTGCACCAGTTCGACTATTGGAGGATTTGCTTCGAATATGGGGTCAACATGCAGTGTACAAATTAGTATTTGAATTCGGTTGACAGAAATACGATCTCTGTACATTCTCTGTGCATATTACCATTCGCTACAACAATGTATATATGTTCTTTTCTTTAAAGGATGTGGTCGGAGTCAGAATTGAGGTTTGATCTAATTCACTTTCTGCTGAAACTGTTGGTGGTAAAATTTCTTTTTCTCTCTTCAGAATTTTGACCTAGGTATTATTCAAATAGGAACCAGCCATTGTGGCATTAGCTGGAAGGGAGCCTCTCATATTGAGTGGAATCTTCCTGACAAGGAGGAAGAAAACCTTGCAAAAACCGAAGCTGCCTAGCCATTTGAAGGGATTTGATAAATCAGTGTTGTTATTCGTTAAGGCAAGGAAACATCATGAGATACTGCCTTGCCAAACTGGTGCTGAAGCTGGTGCATTCCTGCTAGGATCTTAAAGGTATGTGTACAGTTCTTTGATATAAAATGTAGTCCCATTCTGCAAGGCCAAGACCTATTCATGAATGAACCTCATCAGGTTTGGATGCATCGTATGCATGAGTCAATGGTTAATACTTTGTTTAGATACAACAGTTCCTTCATGTTTACAGATAAAGGATATCTGAAACCATTACTTTATTGGTCGGTATTGCCGCCTGTCAAATGCTATTTACTTTATTTTCTCAGACATTTTTTTTTTGCATTAAGACCCTGCCATTTACCAACAGGATTATGGGCCCAGAATGATCATTTTTGATATATTATACAATTTCTGGGAATGATATATCTGTATTGTAACATATATGATTAAATGGTCATGATTCAATATGCTTGATTCACAATTCGGTATGTGTGATAATCCGATGGATTGTGCTTGTGTTTGTTCTATGTTTATGTGCATAGTGTGTATATGAACCCGAATTGACCTCAGGTTTGGATCCTTGTACATTGGTTTAGCAGAAAACAAGTTTTGATCACATTATCAGGATAAGTAAATGGGGTGTTTCAATAATTTGGAAATCATTGAGGTTGTAGACATTATTTTAAGATATTTCATCATAATAGCTCTGCATATTTGCAATTCTCACCATGTTCCCTCTTCTTCCTTGCCACAATCCCCTCTATACTGCTACAGTAACACCTTTCTACCTGCTGCCAGCCCCTTTAGCGGTATTCATCCACATTTATCCACTTGCAGCAAACTAAAACCATATTCCATAAAGGCTGAAAAGTTAACAAAATATTGGTTTCGACATAATGAACCTTTCGGGAGGGTATACAGAACCAAGGCCGATCGGCTGTCAGGATGGGAGCCAGTTCACAGGAAATGAACTATTGATGTATTTCAATAATGGCTGCTATTCATGTATATACCTACATTAGCATATCTTATATTCAGTATATATGTTCCTCACTTCATTTTCATCATTATGTAGTATATTATCCGCCATGTCATCATCATATACACTCATTTCACTAGATATTATATATATCATATATGCATATATATGCACATACATATATATATATACACATATATGTATATATAAATATATATATATATATATATGTATATATATGTGCCTATATATATAAGTAGGTATACAGGTATACACATCGTTTCCCATCTTTCCATCGTGTTGTTTTAAGCTTCCACTATGATATCTCTTATAATGTATTTGTCTCTTGCTTAGGCTAACTCTTGTTTTGCAAGATTTCTGCTTTGGTTTGGAAGCCTTGACACTTTAAATTCAATTCAAATAATGTAATAGATAGAATATAATGAAAATTTACATTTCCTGCCTTAGATCGAATGAATGAGCATTGTAAATATCATGAATTGCTTGTTTTCATGCATTTTTGCCTTTATTTCTCGAATTCTCACAAATGGCAACACGAATGGCACGTGCACCATTTCGTAAGAGGTAATTGATACTAAGTTGATGATCCACATCAATGGCCATAGTCAGGGTGTGGACAAAACTTAGTATTTTTATCTTTTACAAAAAAACACTGGATCCGTTTTCAAAATTCATCATATTTCCCTTAAAAATTTTCTTCTTTTATTAGAATTTAACTTAAAATTAACTCAAAATATATACCAATGGCCATAGTCAGGGTATATTGAGAGTTAATTTCATTTTAAATTCTATAAAAGCACCAAAATGTGTTTCATTCCTCATATGAATTTAAATGTAGATCATTATATAATACATTCAATGACCATAGTCAAGGATGTATTATATCTTCAATCTTATTTTAAATTCATCTAAAGAACGGAATAGCTTTTCAAAATCCAAATTTCAAAAATTTAAATTCATTCATCATTTAGGATAGAACTGCATCATATTTTCAAAATTCCTTCTTCAAAAAACTCCAAGTGATGTAAATATCTTCCTCAATCTATCTTCAATTCTTATAAAAACCAATTCATCCTTTCATTTTCAAATTCAATTTCATTTTCAATCTCAAAGTTCAATTTAACTTTGAGATTTAGAAGTCATTTTTATAGTCGAATTCAAATTAGATTTCAAAGTTCAATTTGACTTTGAAATTCCAAATTCATTTTATATTCAAAAATCTAATCAAACTCAAAGTTCAATTTTAACTTTGAGACTCTTGATTCATCTTCTAAATTCAAAAATTCAAGGTCTAATTTGAGTTTGAAATTCGTTTGTATATTCAAATTCTAAATTTCATTTTTCAAGTTCAATTTAAACTTGGAAGTTCTTGATTCATCTTCTGAATTTAACTCCAAATCCATTTTAGGATCCAGGATTCAACATTCATAATGGATCTCAGACTTCAGATCCAATTCCTCTTTAGGATCCAGACTCCAATTTCATTTTAGATATTAGACTTCAGATCCAATTCCTCTTTAGGATCCAGAATCCGATTTCACTTTGGATCTCAGACTTAAGATCCAATTCCATCTTAGGATCCAGAGTCCAACTCTACATTGGATCTCAGACTTCAGATCCAAATCCATCTTATGATCCAAAATCCAATTCTACTTCAGATCTTAGACTTCAGATCCAAATACATTTTTAAGGATCCACAATCCAATTCTACTTTGGATCTTAGGTTTCAAATCTAAATCCACCTTAAGATCCAAACTTCGGATTTGAATTCCAGATTTCAAATCAAATTTTATTCTCAAAATCCAATTTTCAAATCCAATTCCAGTTCATTTCCAGATTTCAAATCTAAATCCCTTTACAAATCATGTCTAGATTTCTTAAAATTCACTTCTATACCATTTGGATTTCTCCGATCCATTCCAAATTTCAAATCTTAAATTCAATTCCATTTTTTATCTTATCTCTCTTCCTAAATCCAAGTTCAAAAAAACCTTGAAAAATTTCCTTTCCTTTCCCTTTATCTCGGCTTTAAATTATTCTCTTTCCAAAAGTCAAGATTTATTCTTCCAAAGACTTAGAACTTCTCTGATCTATCTCAAGTTCTAAAGTTAGATTCAATCATTTCTTCACTCCCTTATCAAGTACATCTCAGAATACTTGGAAATTTCCAAAACATTCTTTTCAAAAGAGCATACATCCTTGCATTGCACAAGTATGATTCTTTGTGCATTTAGAGTTAGAATAAATTCTTAGATTATATTTAGGCAAAGCAAAAGGCATAAATTCGATCCTTGGTTCGATTACCCCTGGTAAAGGTGCAAGGAACGGTCGAACCTCGTACCGACGAGCGAATCCCGTTTCTCCATTTTTCCCACAAATTTTCAAAACGAAGGTGAGTTATTTGCTAAATATTTTCAAATCAAGGTCAAGTGAGACCGCGCAAAAGGGTTCCTCTTCTCTTTTTCTTTCTTTCTTTCCTCTTCTCTCTTTCTTTTCTTTCTTTTATGTTTATCTCTTCAAAAAAGGAGGAAAATAGAGGTTAGAAAAGGGAAAGAGAAGGAAGAGAGAGAAAGATACAAGAGAGGAAAAATTTTGCGATGATCACAGTTTTAGCGACCGTGATGGGACCCGTCTTCATCCGGTTGAATCTATGCCTTTGCTTTGCTTAAATATTTTCTAAGTCTCTATTCTTCTATGTCAGCTTCATTTTCATGCAAAACCTTAGGAGCCTAGACTCTGTCCTAAAGCTGACATCATTTGCATATAGGATCTAAGTATGGTTTGGTAGGACCATATTGAGGAGATTATCCATGTTCACATTAGACTTAGGTCTTAAATACAACTCTCCTCAATTTTAGGGATTGAATGCAAAACAATGTATGTAAGTGTATGCTTCTCTTTATTTAAATCTATCTCTTTAGGACTTGCATTAGAACCTTCTGATTTTATTGCATGTTGATCATATTTTGAAAACATCCCTACCTATATTGTCCCGGTCTTCACGTTGCTGGGTTGTCTCACTGAACCATAGTTCAGGAGAGAGCCTCACAACTGGACCACTTATTTGGGTTCGCGCCCCCCTACCACGTACCTAAGGGCCATAGTCCGAGGTATATCGGTAGGTGCTCAAGGATGTTGGGAAGCCATTATCTTAGAACCAAAGAGATATCTTTATATGCCACGTACTTCGAGCTTCGGCTTGAGTATATCAGCATACCTTGATGGAAATCAGATGATATAAATCTTAGAGGTAGGATTAAGGTCATTTAAGCCATTTCAAATATTGCATATAGAGTCAGCTTTAGGGAGTGCTATTTGTGCATCCTTGCTTGTATGTCTGTAATTGAATGATATTATATATATATATATATATATATATATATATATATATATATATATATATATATATATATATATATATATTCCTTATATTTTCCAAAACCCTGGGTATATATTATTCAAAATTTCCACTTTTAAAAACCCAGGTGTATTGCCTTTTCTTTCTGATTTCTTCAAAATCTTTTTGATCCTGCCTGCTATTTTTCAAAATTTTTAAATCCTTGTCATCTATTTTCAAAATTTGTTTTCCTTCATCAAGAGAGAAATGATATTGCCTATGAGGATTTTCAAAATCATAAAATTTCTTCTAAAAAGTCTTCAAAAGATTCAAATATTTTGATCTAAATCCCTTTTAAATAAACTAACATGTTGATTTTCCTTTTTTTCAAATTAGGTTTTGAAAACCATTTGTCTTCAAAATCATCACCTCATGTTTGTTTTCTCTTTCAAAACTGGTTTTTAAACCACTATCCTCGAAATCAAACCTCATGATGATCTCTCATGATGATTCTCCTTTTAAAGGATCAAATCTCGCGCTGATCGTTCTTCTTACAAATGAATTTTCCTCCCAAAAATGATTTTTCACCTATCTTTTAAATAAACATTTTCCTTTCAAGATCCCATATGCAGGCAGGATCAGAAAAACTCCTTTTTCTCAAATCTTATAAATTTTTGGTTAATTTTTTGGTATTTTTATCTGTTTCATTCATTTTTTTATCAAGTTTACATCAATTTTATTAAGTTTTATCAAGTTAATCAAATATTTCCTCAAATTCCATTAAATTTTATCAATTCTTTTACCCTTTCAGGTTAAGGAATAAACCTGATGCCTCTTTCCCATGAGGTATTCCCTTTATTCTTTTACCCTTTCAGGTTAAGGGATAAACCTGATGCCTCTTTTCCATGAGGTATTTCCTTTATTCTTATTTTCCCCCTCAGGTTAAGGGATAAACCTGACCCTCGTTGTCCGAGGTGTACCCTTTCAGGTTAAGGGATAAACCTGACCCTCGTTGTCCGAGGTGATTCCCGTTCAGGTTAAGGGATAAACCTGACCCTCGTTGTCCGAGGTGTTCCCATTCAGGATAAGGGATAATCCTGAAACCCCTCGTAGGAGCAATAATGCTACCTATGAGGATTCTTTTGTAAATACAAGTTTTGCCAATCTTTATCGATTTTTTCTAAATTTATATCAATTTCCCTTTATTAAATCTCTTTAAATTCTATTCTTTTTCCCATTCAGGATAAGGGATAATCCTGAGACCCCTTGTAGGAGCGATAATGTTACCTATGAGGATTCTTTTATAAATACAAGTTTTATCAATCTTTATTGATTTTCTAAATTTATATCAATTTTCTTTCATTAAATTTTCTTAAATTTTATTCTTTTTCTCATTCAGGATAAGGGAAAATCCTGAGACCCCTCGTAGGAGCAATAATGCTACCTATGAGGATTCTTTTGTAAATACAAGTTTCGTAAACCTTCATTGATTTTCTAAGTTTATATAAATTTCTTTTTATTTTAATTCCTTAAAATTCGTTTGCCCATTCAGGATAAGGGAAAATCCTGAAACCCCTCGTAGGAGCAATAATGCTACCTACGAGAATTCTTTTGAAAATACAAGTTTTGTCAACCTTTATTGATTTTATAAATTTAAATCAATTTCTCTTCACCTTCTTAAATTCTATTCGTTTTCCCATTCAGGATAAGGGAAAATCCTGAAACCCCTCGTAGGAGCAATAATGCTACCTACGAGAATTCTTTTGAAAATACAAGTTTTGTCAACCTTTATTGGTTTTATAAATTTAAATCAATTTCTCTTCACCTTCTTAAATTCTATTCTTTTCCCATTCAGGATAAGGGATAAATCCCGAAACCCCTCGTAGGAGCAATAATGCTACCTACGAGAATTCTTTTGAAAATACAAGTTTTGTCAACCTTTATTGATTTTATAAATTTAAATCAATTTTTCTTCACCTTCTTAAATTCTATTCTTTTCCCATTCAGGATAAGGGATAAATCCTGAAACCCCTCGTAAGAGCCACAACGCTACCTATGAGGATTCTTTTGTAAATACAAGTTTTGTTAATCTTTGTTGATTTTCTAGATTTATATCAATTTCCCTTCATTAAATCTCTTTAAATTCTATTCTTGTTCCCATTCAAGATAAGGGAAAATCCTGATACCCCTCGTAAGAGCCACAACGCTACCTATGAGGATTCTTTTGTAAATACAAGTTTTGTTAATCTTTGTTGATTTTCTAGATTTATATCAATTTCTCTTCATTAAATCTCTTTAAATTCTATTCTTGTTCCCATTCAGGATAAGGGATAATACTGAGACCTCTCGTAGGGGCAACAATGCTACCTATAAGAATTCTTTTTGCAAATGCAAGTTTTATCGATCTTTATTGATTTCTAAATTTATATCAATTTCTCTTTGAATTCCATTCTTTTTCCCATTCAGGATAAGGGATAATCCTAAGATCACTCATAGGGGCAACCATGCTACCTGTAAGAATTCTTTTTACAAAAATAAATCAATTTCCTCAAATGTTCTACGTTTTTTTTCAAAGTTCTATATCCTTTTGTCTTCTCAAAGTTAATTCTTTTTATATTCCCCGTCACATACCTGGTCCATCTAAATCATAGATCATAGATTCTAAATCTTGTCATATAAATTCAAGTCTCAAGTTATCTCTTCATGAAATCTTCTATTTCCCCTTCAGGATAAGGGATAATCCTGAAACCCCGACAGTCATTCCTGCTTCAATCTCTAAATATCTTAAAAATGTCGGTCTCCTTCCTGACTTTCGGTCGAAAAACCCACTTCTCGCACAGGGTTACCTCTCAAAATCTTCAAAATCTAAATATCAAGTTCATTCACTGGTTGCCTTCAAAAGTTTCGAATTTAAATCAGGTCATTAAATGAAATGTTCCAGCTACTTCGCTGGTCATTAAATGATTAAATAAAATGTCTCAGCTACTTCGCTGGTCGTTAAATGAAATATCCCAGCTACTTCACTGGTCGTTAAATGATTAAATGAAATGCCCCAGCTACTTCGCTGGTCGTTAAATGATTAAATAAAATGTCTCAGCTACTTCGTTGGTCGTTAAATGATTAAATGAAATATCCCAGCTACTTCGTTGGTCGTTAAATGATTAAATGAAATGTCCCAGCTACTTCGCTGGTCGTTAAATGAAATGTCCCAGCTACTTCGCTGGTCATTAAATAAAATGTCCCAGCTACTTCGTTGGTCGTTAAATGATTAAATAAAATGTCCCAGCTACTTCGATGGTCGTTAAATGATTAAATGAAATGTCTCAGCTACTTCACTGGTCGTTAAATGACTAAATGAAATGTCCCAGCTACTTCGCTGGTCGTTAAATGATTAAATAAAATGTCCCAGCTACTTCGCTGGTCGTTAAATGATTAAATGAAAGGTCCCAGCTACTTCGCTGGTCGTTAAATGATTAAATGAAATGTCCCAGCTACTTCGCTGGTCGTTAAATGATTAAATGAAATGTTCCAGCTACTTCGCTGGTCGTTAAATGATTAAATAAAATGTCCCAGCTACTTCGCTAGTCATTAAATGATTAAATGAAATGTCCCAACTACTTCGCTGGTCGTTAAATGATTAAATAAAATGTCCCAGCTACTTCGCTGGTCGTTAAATGATTAAATGAAATGTCCCAGCTACTTCGCTGGTCGTTAAATGATTAAATGAAATGTCCCAGCTACTTCGCTGGTCGTTAAATGATTAAATGAAATGTCCCAGCTACTTCGCTGGTCGTTAAATGAAATGTCCCAGCTACTTCGCTGGTCGTTAAATGAAATGTCCCAGCTACTTCGCTGGTCGTTAAATAAAATGTCCCAGTTTTCACTGGTCGTTAAATGAAATGTTCCAGCTCCTAAGCTTGTCGCTAAATAAAAGGTCCGAGTTTTTACTGGTCGTTAAATAAAACATTCCAGCTCCTTCGCTGGTCGTTAAATGAAAGATCCCAATTTATTGGTCAGAATGTCCAAAATCATAAATTGCAACTAAAGGTCGCATCAAAATCTATCTTGAGTAAATATTTCACATAGAAGTCATGAAAAATTTGCCAATTGACTAAAAGTATCTGTTGATTCCAATATTCTTGAATGCACAAAAGAATCACCTCTGATTACCTCTAGTATTCTTTCCAAAAAGGTAAAACTTTTTCGCGAGAAAGAGGTAAAATTCAAATCTTTTCCCTGTTGATCAACCAAAAGGATGAGAGAAATATCCTTGGTATGATTGGCGAAAGAAATATTCGATGACATTAAAAAGCCAGAAGCGAATTGATATATATCTTGGCTATGACGCATGTTTAAAAAAAGACTTTCTGGCAATCAGGCAGTGAAAATATCCTGAGCTACAAAAAACCCATTTAATCCATATCTTCTCATTTTAAAGCTGCAAATCAAATATCTGCAAAAGGGATCTCTCAATTGTCGTCAAGATGAAGGCGAATTAAGCGAGTAGACCCATGGGGCCAAAGAAGATTTGAAACATCTCCAAGATGACGGAGTTTGTGACAGATCCTTCCAGGGAAAGTTCGGAGCACCGTCGAGATGAAGGCGGATGTGATGGGCCTACCGACAAACCCTAAATGATATTTGATTTCTGCTATCATCTAAAGACCTTTGAGCCAATACCATCATATATAATCCCTGAGAAAAAGAAGGATCGAAACATCTCCAAGATGAAGGAGTTTGTGACGTACCCTTCCCTGAAAAGAGAGAAAAGTCAGGACACATCCAAATGAAGGATGATGTAAAAAGCCCGAAAAAGTTCAATGACTCAAAAAAAGTGCAAAAAGATCATCATGAGAAAACACTCAGATATCAAACTGCCTAAATTGCCAGAAGTCATCCTTTCTTATGCAAAATATCTGTTATCAATATCTTTTCTTTACTTGCTTTTAAGAAATTGAGAATATTTCTTCTCTTCTCATATCAAGGAAATAGATAGCTTCCTTGAAGAAAATCATCAACGCTAAAATTTTGAATTTGACTCTTAAAACCGAGGAGTTAACCTCGTTAGAGGAAATACTCTGGGTAAAAGAGGAAATATCTTTGCACACATGTGCACATTTTCAAGCGTTGAAGTCAACTATAAATTTATCTTATTGGCAAAATTTTCTAGATATTCTAAGAATGAAATAAATATTTAATATCCATTTTGATACAACCTAAAGTTTTTTACATTCCCCGTCTTTCGCTTTGTCGAGAGACTCACCTTCTCCTTTCTAAAAAGGATTGCCTTCCTCGTCTTTCGCTTTGTCGAGAGACTCGCCTTCTTCTTGATGAAAGGATTGCCTTCCTCGTCTTTCGCTTTGTCGAGAGACTCGCCTTCTCCTTGATAAAAGGATTGCCTTCCTCGTCTTTCGCTTTGTCGGGAGACTCGCCCTCTCCTTGATAAAAGGATTGCCTTCCTCATCTTTTGCTTTGTCGAGAGACTCGCCTTCTCCTTTCTAAAAAGGATTGCCTTCCTCGTCTTTCGCTTTGTCGAGAGACTCGCCTTCTCCTTGATGAAAGGATTCCCTTCCTCGTCTTTCGCTTTGTCGAGAGACTCGCCTTCTCCTTGATAAAAGGATTTCCTTCCTCATCTTTCGCTTTGTCGAGAGACTCGCCTTCTCCTTTCTAAAAGGATTGCCTTCCTCGTCTTTCGCTTTGTCGGGAGACTCGCCCTCTCCTTGATAAAAGGATTGCCTTCCTCGTCTTTCGCTTTGTCGAGAGACTCGCCTTCTCCTTTCTAAAAAAGATCGCCTTCTTCGTCTTTCACTTTGTCGAGAGACTCACCTTCTCCTTGTTAAAAGGATTGCCTTCTTCATATCTTACATTTTACCTTCTCCTTGTTAAAAGGATTGCCTTCTTCATATTTTATATTTTGCCTTCTCCTTACCAAAAGGATTGCCTTCTTCATAGTTTATATTTTGCCTTCTCCTTACCAAAAGGATTGCCTTCTTCATATTTTATATTTTGCCTTCTCCTTACCAAAAGGATTGCCTTCTTCATATTTTATATTTTGCCTTCTCCTTACCAAAACGATTGCCTTCTTCATATTTTATATTTTGCCTTCTCCTTACCAAAAGAGTTGCCTTCTTCATATTTTATATTTTGCCTACTCCTTACCAAAAGAGTTGCCTTCTTCATATTTCATATTTTGCCTTCTCCTTACCAAAAGAGTTGCCTTCTTCATATTCCATCTTTTGCCTTCTCCTTACTAAAAGAGTTGCCTTCTTCATATTTCATCTTTTGCCATCTCCTTACCAAAAGAATTGCCTTCTTCATATTTTACATTTTTGCCTTCTCCTTGATTGCCTTCCTCATATTTCACATTTCGCCTTCTCCTTACTATTGCCATCTTCATATTTTCATATTTTACTTTGTCTCGGATAAAAGGATTGCCATCTTCATCACCATCTTCATATTTCACATTTGCCTTCTCCTGTCAAAAGGATTTGCCCTCTTTCATCTTTCACCCCATCGAAAGATTCACCTCCTGTTACCTTATTCATCGTTCATTTTGTCTCACATCTCCTTACTCTCCATCTCTCACATTCCCAGAAGAGTTGCCTCATTCAGCTGAAGTATCCCTCCTCTCCCATCACGGTTTCAATAAATCCGTATGGTTGTTCCCACTCAGGTTAAGGGTCAAAACCTGTATTCTCTGCGAGAGGTCATTTGATTTCAAAAGCTATTTCAGTCTCAGCAAATGAGATGCCTCCAAATTCATCCCTTTTTTAAAGCTTTAGGGAACCCCATTTTCTTCCTCCTTTCACAAACTCCTTTCGGATTTGTTCGTCTAAACTCCGAAAGTCCCATCATGGTCTCTTCACTCGAGGATTCCATTTGGTTGTCTCCTTCAGGCTAAGGTTTAAGCCTAAACCTCGCCCCTTGAGGTATCTTCCTTTTTTGGGTTTTGGTTAAACCTGAATCTCGTTCCAACAAGTTTCCCTCGCTTCGACTAGGTGTTTTCTTTCAGTCCCATCATGGTTTTTCCCCATCAAAGGAATCCATGCTTCATATATCCATCCAAGATAGGATTCTACTTGAGCTTCATCTCATGAAGCATTTTCTAAAAAATGTCCCATCAAGGTCATCATATATTCCCTTCCCCATTCAGGTTATGTTGAGATATATTCGTCTCATCCAGGTTAAGGGTTAAACCTGAGCCACTCTGAAAAGCTGATTTTGTCTCACCCATGAGACTTGATCAAAACTCTTATCTTTCATCATTTTAGGATCTTCACCCACAGTCCCATCACGATTTCCTCGTCTCTATTATTCAGTCATATCATTTTCGAGGATTTCATCTTCCCAAAGCCATTCAGGATAAGATATTAAGCCTGAAAAGCCATAATTCTTCCACACCCAGTTCAGATCTGCTGGCTGGGGATGTATTCTAAGGCAGTCAAAAACCTTTATATGTGATTCTATCATGCTCATATGTGCTCTAAGGCAGACAAAAAACTTTATATGTGATTCTATCATGCTCATATGTGTTCTAAGGCAGGCAAAAAACTGTATATGTGATTATATCATGCTCATATGTGTTCTAAAGCAGTCCTGTCATGCTTATATGTGTTCTAAGGTAGGCAAAAAACCAAATATGTGATTATATCATGCTCATATGTGTTCTAAGGCAGTAAAAAAAACTTTATATGTGATTCTATCATGCTCTTATGTGCTCTAAGGCAGTCAAAAAACTTTATATGTGATTCTATCTTGCTCACATGTGTTCTAAAGCAGGCAAAAAACTATATATGTGATTATATCATGCTTATATGTGTTCTAAAGTAGTCAAAAAAATTGTATATGTGATTCTACCATGCTCATATATGCTCTAAGGCAGTCAAAAAACTATATATGTGATTCTACCATGCTCATATGTGTTCTAAGTCAGGCAAAAAACTGAATATGTGATTATATCATGCTCATGTGTTCTAAGGCAGTCAAAAAAACTTTATATGTGATTCTATCATGCTCTTATGTGCTCTAAGGCGGTCAAAAAACTGTATACGTGATTCTATCATGCTCACGTGTGTTCTAAAGCAGACAAAAAACTGTATATGTGATTATATCATGCTCATATATGTTTTAAGGCAGTCAAAAAAATTATATATCTCATATCTGTTTTAAGGCAGTAAAAAAAACTGTATATGTGATTCTACCATGCTCATATATGCTCTAAAGCAGTCAAAAAACTGTATATGTGATTCTATCATGCTCACATGTGTTCTAAAGCAGGCAAAAAACTGTATATGTGATTATATAATGCTCATATGTGTTCTAAAGCAGTAAAAAAAACTGTATATGTGATTCTACCATGCTCATATATGCTCTAAGGCAGTCAAAAAACTGTATATGTGATTCTATCATGCTCATATGTGTTCTAAGGCAGGCAAAAAACTGAATATGTGATTATATCATGCTCATAAGTATTTTAAGGCAGTCAAAAAAACTTTATATTGATTCTATAGTGCTCATATGTGTTCGAAGGTAGTAAAAATATTATACCGAAATATTATATAAAAGGTCAGTATTGATAAACAAAATATACTGAAATAAATTATATCCAATGCACCTAAGTTAAGGCAATTAAAGTTATATGAAATCTAACGACATGCAATATATCACATGAAACTTTCATACCTGAGAGGCACCTGCAATTGAAGTTCCCTTGTTCTGCAAAAAACTATTGAACTCAGCTCGGAGAACGTCGGCGATGGTTTCATGGAAGTAGTCACGTATTGTGTCCTTAACGATATGGCGTACATCATCACCAAAAAAAAATAGGATGCTTGGAGCTTATGTCGACAGAAGAAGTCTGTGAGCTGTGATCGGAGGAAGCAAAAACAAGAGAGGTGTTCATATTACTCCCAAACCCGAACACACGATCCTTTTTGGGTTCACCTGCTGCAGTCACCCATGCTGCAGAATCAAATGATGGATGCTGAGTAGAGTCATCGCCATATCGCTCTACCATCTGTTGCTCATATGCCTCCTATAAAATAATGTTTACAGTATGCATTAATAATTAAGAATTACAATGTTTATGATAACTTGTGTAGTACAATGATTATTAATAGAATAAATACATATCGTTGTCATTCTCGCCTTCTCTAATACGAAGTCTCCCGTAGTCTTCCGTTTATATGTTTAAACAAACACATCCTTATATGGTACAATGCTTCCTTTTTCTGCTTCCTGCGAAGTTAAATGATAAAAGATTTAGTTAACAGGTTTGCAACAATACTTATAAAATTGATAATATATATATTGATGAGTTATCATTTTCTTCAGATAGCTCCAAAAAGTCTTAGATCCACCTGTGTGTAGATGGGCTTCGAGCATTTTCGCTCGATTTTGTACAGCCTTCGCAGAGCGATTTCGAAATGCATCATCCGCCCACTTGTCGCGCATTCCCTCCCAATAATCTCTCTTGATAGTAATAGGGCCATGGCCCTTCCACTGTAGTGTATCATCTATTCCGTCAGATGCTTTTTTTGCTGCAGTCTTCATATTGTGCAGCATGTTTATAAATCGATTGACAACCACCCTCTGCCACACCTTCCTTGCATCATGTTTCTCCATCGTAGTCGCAAAGCGATTGAAAGCCTATATATATTTTCAGAAAGTTAGTAGACATGACTATAAATAAATAAAAAAATATGAAACACATTAACTATGACAAACAACTGTATACCATGAATGAGGACCACAATCTGTCTATCACCTCTTTTGAATACTCTTTCCATTGAGCGACCGATCCTGGTAGATGTTGAAGAAGTGAATTCCTAATCTCGCGTACTACTTCTTGTGGCTCAAACCTCGTGTTGTACATGAATTGGTACACAGTAAATATCAATATAAAATATTTATAAGATATGCAATAAGTGAAAATGAAATAGTTATGGTCGATTATTAATATATACTATTCAAATGAGTCTTCTTGTGCCAGACTGAGAAGACTTTGCATCCTGTGTTGGCTCCTGACTTGTATGATCAACTGGTGTACGTGGGTCATGTACAGGCGAAACATCATCTGTAAAACAATACGTTAGAAATTTTTAGAATGCGTATTTCAACTAATCAAGCATCCAATTAGTTAAATGATATACCCATCACAGGAGCCCATGAAGATGAAGGTTGGGCCTGACTACTACTGGATGAACGACCACTATAAGCTCCACGAACCATATTCTAACAAATAAAAAATGTCATACAATACATTCAAATAATTCACATCAAGTATTATAATACATTCAAATAATTTAAATCATTGGAATACTTGCAAATCATTCACATCATTGCAATACATTCAAATCATTCACATCAAGTATTGCAATACATTCAAATCATTCGCATCAAGTATTACAATACATTCAAATAATTTAAATAATTCATATCAAGTATTGCAATACATTGAAATCATTCGCATCAAGTATTACAATACATTCAAATAATTCAAATCATTCACATCAAGTATTGTAATACATTTAAATCATTCGCATCAAGTATTACAATACATTCAAATAATTCAAATCATTTACATCAAGTACTGCAATACATTTAAATAGAGGTTTGTATTACAAGATTTTGCTCACTAGCTTGAGAATTCTTCCTCATCACTTGTTTGACTTTCATATTCTTCTTCTTCTTCTTCATTGTTTGCCCATTCACTTGGTATATCATTTGGATCACATTCTTCTATGAATGCTTCACCGACCAATGGAGATATGACATGCATATCATGCGCAATATCGTGACCATAAGAGAAGTCATAGATATCATCTGATTGATAGTAATCACTGTCTTCAATTAACTTGTCTTCTGTAACTGATCATACTCAGGGTATAGTTTGGACTTCACCTTGCAAACTGCCCACCACTCATTTCTATCTGACTTTTTTATACTCGGATATGAAGTATAATAAACTTGTTGAGCTTGCGAGGCTAATATGAATGGTTCATATGTTCCAAACCTTGATTTATGATTCACCTCCACAGTGCCTGAGGCTTTGTCGAGTCTTGTTGCAGTTTGACCAAACCAATGACACTTGAATAAAGTTACCCTGTTATTTATGCCTAAGTAAGTCAACTCCATTATTTCCTCTATAACACCGTAGTAATCATGTTCATTTTCACCGTAACTGCTACCCTTTACACACACGTCACTATTCATCATTGATTTGTTTATACCGTAATCTTTTGTATGGAATCGATAACCATTTACGATGTACCCGTTGTAACATTGCACAACTTTGGTCGAACCATTTTCTAAATCACATATTCCTTGATCTTTAACATCACCATGGCGGACCTACACACAAACATAAACAATGATTGTGATCACGACCAATTAAGTAACTTAGTGTTGTTTACAAGTACACAATTTATGTTAGCGTCCTTACCAACTATTTAAACCACTCCACAAACTTAGTTTCACGTTCTTTTTGTACTTCTGCATCAGTGAGATGTAAAACTTCTCTTCGCAACTCCAGATCAAATCGTTTGCAAACCACAAATACTTATATTACTGAACCATGTATGCACAAATAGAACATAAAAGGATTTATAATTGTGTTGCGTCTACATATACTTACTCGATGTATGGGTCGATCACTAAGCAATTAAAAAGAATACAGATATGTGTTGCGTCTTGCTCTCGATCTGTCAAGAGTCTTGATCAACAACTACCAAATACATGTCCAAGTAGTTGAAATATCGACAGCTTGTCAGCTACAGTAAACTGTTCTCCATCATCGTTATGAGGCGGGCATGTGTAACGTGTTGGAATGTGAGGTTCAAAGTACATAGATGAGAAATTTGAAATCTCTTCTAAAGTGTACGCCTCACAAATAGAGCCTTCTACCCTTGCTTTATTACAAACCTTTTTTTTGAGGTCAAACATGCATCTGTCAAAAATATACATTTCAAATTTGAAATATCTGTCATTGAAGAGACAAATATAAGAAAACATATACCTTTAAAATGGGTACATCCATCCACCACAACAAAGCAGTGGATTAACGCCGACCACATTCTTTCGCTATTCTATCGCTAATCTATCGCTAACCGGCTTAGCGACGATGAGGCGACGGTATGCTTATGTCACGAATTTTTTGACGCTAACTGGCGACAACATAAATTCGTCGCTAGGTCCATCACTAATTGCGACAGAATAACAAGTGATGTATTCCATCACCAATCCGCCGGTAATAAACAGCGACCTCGGCTTGGCGACGGATTTACGTTCATCGCTAAGCCGTCGCTAGATTAATATGCATAGCGATGGATGTTTTCATCGCTAATCCGTCACAAACATGAAAAAAAAATAAAAAAATTTATTTGAAAATTAAATACCGAGAACGGTACAATTTATATTTCCTGTACAATTTATATTTCCTGTAAATAAAAAACAAACTACACTAAAAAATTCCATATAAAAGGAATCTACAACAATTAATCGTTCCACCTTAAAATTAACAAGTTTAATTATTTACAATTCAACAATTACAATTAGGAAACAAAAAAAAATAGAACTTCTTCAACACAGTTCTCTAATCATCGCCAAGATTTTGTGCGTCTTCTTGTTCATTGCCTTTATCTGTCCCTTCAGCTTCGCTACACAGATTATCGCTAGCAACCTACACAAGAAAAGAACAGCCAGTATTGATAACAAAAATATAATGAAATAAATTACACACTATATGTGATTCTATCATGAGCTCATATGTGTTCTAAGGCAATAAAAAAACTTTATATGTGACTCTATCATGCTCATATGTGCTCTAAGGCAGGCAAAAAACTTTATATGTGATTATAGCATGCTCATATGTGCTCTAAGGCAGGCAAAAAACTCTATATGTGATTCTATCATGCTCATATGTGCTCTAAGGCAGACAAAAAGTTATATATGTGATTCTATCATGAATTATATGTGTTTTAAGGCATTAAAATTTTTTTATATGCGATTATATCATGCTCAGATGAGTTCTAAGGCAGCTAGAAAAACTCTATATGTGATTCTACCATGCTCAGATGTGCTTTAAGGCAGGCAAAACGCTATATATGTGATTCGATCATGCTCGTATGTGTGCTAAGGTAGTCAAAAAATTGAATATGTGATTATAGCATGCTCATATGTGTTCTGAGGCAAACAAAAAAACTGTATATGTGATTCTATCATGCTCATATGTGCTCTAAGGCAGGCAAAGCAAAAAACTTTATATGTGATTCTATCATGAATGATATATGTTCTAAGGCAGTAAAAAAACTCTATATGTGATTTTGGCATGCTCATATGTGTTTTAAGGTAGTCAAAAAACTGAATATGTGATTATAACATACTCATATGTGTTCTCAGACAGTCAAAAAACTGAATATGTGATTATAGCATGCTCATATGTGTTCTAAGGCAGTCAAAAAAACTTTATATGTGATTCTATCATGCTCATATGTGCTCCAAGGTAGGCAAAAAACTTTATATGTGATTATAGCATCCTCATATGTGCTGTAAGGCAGGCAAAAAACTCTATATGTGATTCTATCATGCTCATATGTGCTCTAAGGCAGGCAAAAAGTTATATATGTGATTCTACCATGAATTTTATGTGTTTTAAGGCATTAAATTTTTTTTATATGCGATTATATCATGCTTAGATGAGTTCTAAGGCAGCTAGAAAAACTCTATATGTGATTCTACCATGCTCAGATGTGCTTTAAGGCAGGCAAAAAGCTATATATGTGATTCGATCATGCTCGTATGTGTGCTAAGGCAGGAAAAAAAATGAATATGTGATTATAGCATGCTCATATGTGTTCTAAGGCAGACAAAAAAACTGTATATGTGATTCTATCATGCTTATATGTGCTCTAAGGCAGGCAAAGCAAAAAACTTTATATGTGATTCTATCATGAATGATATATGTTCTAAGGCAGTAAAAAAACTCTATATGTGATTTTGGCATGCTCATATATGTTTTAAGGTAGTCAAAAAACTGAATATATGATTATAACATGCTCATATGTGTTCTCAGGCAGTCAAAAAACTGAATATGTGATTATAGCATGCTCATATGTGTTCTAAGGCAGTCAAAAAAACTTTATATGTGATTCTATCATGCTCATATGTGCTTTAAGGTAGGCAAAAAACTTTATATGTGATTATAGCATGCTCATATGTGCTCTAAGGCACGCAAAAAACTCTATATGTGATTCTATCATGCTCATATGTGCTCTAAGGCCGGCAAAAAGTTATATATGTGATTCAATTATGCTCATATGTGTTCTAAGGCAGACAAAAAACTGAATATGTGATTATACCTGAGAGGGACCTGCAATCGAAGATCCTCTATTCAACACAAGATTGTTGATCTCATCTCAGAGAAAGGGGGCGACAGTGTCATGGAAGTAGTCATTCATTGTGCCCTTAATGATCTGGCGTACATCATCACCGGAAAGAGTAGGCTGCTGCTTGGAGCTTATGTCGGTGAAAGATGTCTGTGAGCCGTAACTGGAAGAAGCAATAACTGGTGAAGTGTTCAGATTACTCCCAAATCCAAACACACAACCTTTTTTGGGTTCACCTGCTGCAGTCACCCATGCTGCAGGATCAAATGATGGATGTTGAGTAGTGTCATCGCCATATCGCTCTACCATCTGTTGCTCATATGCCTCTTACAAAATAATGTTTAAAGCATGCATTAATAATTAATGATAACATTATGATAACTTGCATATTGCAATGATTATTAATAGAATAAATACATACCGTTGTCGTTCTCGCCTTCTCTGATACTAAGACTCCCGTGGTCTTCCGTTTATGTGTTTCAACAAACACATCCTTATATGGTACAATGCCTCCTTTTTCTGCTTCCTGCGAAGTTAAAGGACAAAAGATTTAGTTCACAAGTTTGCAACAATACTTATAAAATTAATATTATATATTAATGAATTACCATTTTCTCCAGGTTCTTAAAAAAAATTTATATAAAACACATTAACTATGAGGAACAACTGTATACCGTGAATGAGGACCACAATCTGTCTAACACCTCCTTTGGGTACTCTTTCCATTGAGCAACCGGTCCTGGTAGATGTTGAAGAAGTGAATTCCTAATCTCCCGTACTACTTCTTGTGGCTCAAACCTCGTGCTGCACATAAATTGGTATACAGTAAATATCAATATAAAATATTTATAAGATATGCAATAATTGAAAATGAAATACTTACGGTCGATTATCGATATATACTATTCGAATGAGTCTTCTTGTGCCAGACTGACAAGACTCTGCTTCCTGTGTTGGCTCATGACTTGTGTGATCAACTAGTGTAGGTGGGTCGTGTACAGGCGAAACATCATCTGTAAAAAAATACGTTAGAAATTCTCAGAATGCGCATTCGAACTAATCAAGCATCCAATTAGTTAAATGATATACCTATCACAGGAGCCCGTGAAGATGAAGGCTGAGCCTGACTACTACTGGATAAGCGACCACTGTAACCTCCACGAACCATATTCTAACAAATAACATATGTCATACAATACATTCAAATAATTCACATCAAGTATTACAATACATTCAAGTCATTCGCATCAAGTATTACAATAATTCAAATCATTCGCATCAAGTATTGCAATACATTCAAATGATTCGCAACAAGTATTACAATACATTCAAATCATTTATATCAGGTACTGCAATGCATTCAAGTCATTCACATCAAGCATTGCAATGCATTCAAATCATTCACATCAAGTATTACAATGCATTCAAATAATTCAAATCATTCACATCAAGTATTGCAACAATTCAAATCATTCATTGCATAAATTACAGTATATTACAATACATTCAAATCATTCACATCAAGTATTGCAATGCATTCAAATCAAGTATTACAATACATTCAAATAATTCAAATCATTCACATTAAGTATTACAATGCATTCAAATAATTCGTATCAAGTATTACAATACATTCAAATAAAATTTTTAATCATTCACATCAAGTATTGCAATACAACTCATTCATTTGTATCAAGTATTACAATACATTCAAATAATTCAAATCATTCGCATCAAGTATTGCAATGCATTCGAATCATTTGTATCAAATATTACAATACATTCAAATAATTCAAATCATTTACATCAAGTATTGCAATACAACTCATTCATTCACATCAAGTATTACAATACATTCAAATAATTCAAATCATTCACATCAAGTATTACAATGCATTTAAATAGAGGTTTTGTATTACAAGATTTTGCTTAATAGCTTGAGAATTCTTCATCGACACTTGTTTGACTTTCTTCTTCTTCTTTTTCTTCTTCTTCATTGTTTACCCATTCACTCAGTACATCATTTGGATCACATTCCTCTATGAATGTTTCATCGGCCAATTGAGATATGACATGCATATCATGCGCAATATCGTGATCATAACCGAAGTCATAAACATCATCTGATTGATAGTAATTGTTGTCTTCAGCTAACTCATCTTCCTGTAACTGATCATACTCAGGGTATAGTTTGGACTTCACCTTGCAAACTGCCCACCATTCATTTCTATCTGACTTTTTTATACTCGGATATGAAGTATAATCAACTTGTTGAGCTTGCGAGGCTAATATGAACTGTTCATATGTTCCAAACCTAGATTTAAGATTCACCTCCACAATGCCTGAAGCTTTGTCGAGTCTTGTTGCAGTTTGACCAAACCAATGACACTTGAATAAAATTACCCTATTATTTATGCCTAAGTAAGTTAACTCCATTATTTCCTCTATAACACCATAGTAATCATGTTCATTTTCACCGTAGCTGCTACCCTTTACACACATGCCACTATTCATCGTTGATTTGTTTATACCGTAATCTTTTGTATGGAATCGATAACCATTTACGATGTACCCGTTGTAGCATTGCACAACTTTGGTCGGACCATTTTCTAAATCACATATTCCTTGATCTTTAACATCACCAAGGCGGACCTATGCACAGACATAAACAGTGATTGTGATCAAAAAATCAATTAAGTAACTTAGTGTTGTTTATAAGTACAAAATTTATGTTAGCTTCTTTACCAACTGTTTCAACCACTCCACAAACTTAGTTTCACGTTCTTTTTGTACTTCTGCATCAGTGAGATGTGAAACTTCTCTTTGCAACTCCAGATCAAATCGTCTGCAAACCACAAATACTTATATTACCGAGCCATGTATCCACATATAGAACAAAAAATGATTTATAATTGTGTTGCATCTACATATACTTACTCAATGTATGGGTCGATCGCTGAGCAATTAAAAAGAATATAGATGTGTTGCATCTTGCTCTCGATCTGTCAAGAGCCTTGATTGGCAACTACCAAATGCATGGCCAAGTGGTTGAAATATCGACAGCTTGTCAGCTACAGTTACTTGTACTCCATCATCGTTACGGGTCGGGCATGTGTAACGTGTTGGAATATGAGGTTCAAAGTACATAGATGAGAAATTTGAAATCTCTTCTAAAGTGTACGCCTCACAAATAGAGCCTTCTACTCTTGCTTTATTACGAACCTTTTTTTTGAGGTCGAACATGCATCTGGCAAAAATATACATTTCAAATTTTAAATATCTATCATTAAAAAGACAAATATAAAAAAACATATACCTTTCAAATGGGTACATCCATCGATATTGCACAGGGCCACCAACCCTTAGTTTATATGGCAAATGTATGATCAAATGTTCCATAACATCGAAAAATGCTGGCGAAAATATCTTTTCTAGCAGACAAACAGTGGTGATGACAGAGTCCTCGAGATTCTTTACATCTGATACTACGACCTCCGATGCGCACAATGTTCTAAAAAATCCGCTCAACTCAGACAATACCCCCTATATAGGTTTGTCTAACATATCATGGAATGCTAGGGGTATCAGTCGTTGCATAAAGATATGACAATCATGGCTCTTCAACCCATATAACTGTCCATCGTCAATCTTCACAGGCCGAGCAATGTTAGAGACATATCCATCTGGAAATCTCAATTGTCTCAACCATTGACATACATGTTTTATTTGATCAGGTCTGAGCACGTACTTTGCCTTTGGTTTCAGTACTTTGCCATTATACTCTTTGAGTTCCAATTCTGGTCTTTTACATATTAATTTTAAATCCATACGGGCCTTTGGATTATCCTTTGTTTTTCCTTTAACATTCATTACTGTATTAAACACATTTTTCTCCACATGTATAACATCCAAATTATGTCGTATCAATAGGGTCGACTAATACGGTAGTTCCCAAAAAATAGTTTTCTTCGTCCAATTGTGATCTTTCCCAAATCCACGGAAGGGTGTAGGACTGCGGGCATCTGTTAATACTTCTGGAAAGTATCACAATCTTCTTAGAATCTCTATGCCAGACAATCTTGAGGATGGACCTTCCGTTTCAGTTGTGCCTGCTTTAAATGCATTCTTTTGTCGTCGGAACAGATGGTCGCTGTGTAGAAATCGACGATGGCACTCAAACCAGCAAGACTTCCTTCCATGCCTCAATCTAAAAGCTTTGGAATCCTCCATACAGTACGGATATGCCAACATCCCATGTGTGCTCCAACCAGATAGCATACCATATGCAGGGAAGTCACTGTGTGAACAACCCAATTTTTTTTAAAAATCTTTTAAATATTCCCTTTTTGCCCCTAAATTCATTTTTTTTTTTTGAGCAAATGGGTCATTTCAAACCTAAATTCCGGTTCATTTCTCAAGTTTTATTGAAATTAAATTCATTTCATATGTTTAAATTGATTTCGGATCTGGATCCATTGTCCAGATCCAAATCTGAGTCTCCTTGTTCAAATTTTAAATTAAATTTTAGAAAATACCAAAAATAGTCTTTAAATAGCTCGGATAGTCCATTCGACATCCGTTTGGATCCATCACATTGTATTTCTCGATTCGAGTGTCAAAACTCGAACATTTTTTCAAAAACCTGGGTCAAAGACCCCTTCTTCTGAAGAAATTCTCTCGAAATGGATTAAAATTCTCAGAAAAATACTTTTGAAAATATTTCTCAGAAAAATACAAAAATTTAGTGTTTAAAATTTTGTTTCCTTTTAAAATCTTAGTTTTCTACTACAAAAATAAAAAAAATAGAAAAGCAGTATAAAAATAAAAAAATTTGAGGAAGGCAAATGATTTTAAAACTTGAAAAATTGAATTTTTGCCAAAAACCTCCTTTTGAACCACTTTTTACAAAAGTTCTTTCAAAAGGGGCCTTCTTTTGGAAAATGGGGAAAAAGGCAACGACCACCACCCACGCACTTCCCCTCTCGCTTACCTACCCTCCATCTTCAAACGAACCTCTTCCCCCTTAACCTCTGATCTTCAACCAACAACCTCTCTCGAATGTTCCTCTTCCCCTTTAAAAGGAGAGTACGCAAGAGGGAGAGGGGATCCGTCTCCTGCCTCTCCATTGCCATCGCGTTTCATCCCTCTACCCGGTTTCTTTCTCCTGATTGTCTTCACCCCTCCTCTTTCCTGTACATTCCTCTTCTTCTACTTCACGAACCGCGTTCCACCCCACCACCCTTCTATACATATTGCTCTTCCTTCTCCCATTGCCCTTTTTTTCCCCTCTGATCCTTCTTATTCTTTTCCCCTTTTCCTTCTCATCGGATTTGATTTCCCATTCGGCTCGAGTGAAAGAAGCCGACTGTCTCCCAGCCGGATCGCAGGAAGTTCTAGCTCTCTCTCATACCAAACAGGTAAGTAAATCTTCCCTTGCTGATTCTTTTTCAGAGATCCCCTTTCTTTTTCTTCTTAACCATTTTTTTTTCTCCCCATCGATCAAGGGAAGTCGACCCTATAGTAGAAATGTCATGAAGGTATGCCCTCCTTATTCCCCTTTTAAATCTGTTGTGAAATACTTCGTTTAAGTTTCATTTTTTTTTAGGGCACTAATGGTAGGGTCGACCTGCATATAGCAGGATCAACCCACCTGGTGTTGCTACATTAATGGAGTAATCCGAACTCCAACATCTATTTTACTTTCTTTCTTTTAAAAATTTTCTTTACATTCAAGTAAATTTTGAGTATCAATCGATTCAACATATTGTTATTTGATTTTCTGCTGATATGATCAATTCCCCATTCTTCTTTCTTCACTTTCAATTTTAGTTTCTTATTTGCCCTGTTTGATTTATCGTTTACATCAGTCTGTAACGTTTGATCTCCTGTTTTGTCGATCATCGCATTTCTTTTTCTTCTCTTCGTGCAATATCAACAGAATGAGTGGTTCCAGCACTTTGTTTTCAGTTATACGATTCATCCCATCCAATTTATTTAGTTGTGAAAATGCAAATCTCTGCATATCTAAATTCATAACACCATCTCCTGCTAAATCCTGTACTATTTCGTTATTTTCTCTTATGTATAATGCATTTTATCATCTAATGAATGGTGTTAGCCTCCTTTATTCCCTGATCTTTGTTCGTACTTAGTTGACAGCTTTACCATCTTATATGTTTCACTGTGAACGTAAGCCTGACAGGGGTACCTCATTAGGATAACCCCCTTTCTTGTGTACCACCTTCCCTCAGTAGTCCATTTTTTTTTTTTGTCGATCTTGATTGTTGTATCCCTTTTTTTTTTTGTGTGTTCATCTTTTGTCCCAGTATCATCTATATATCCCCATCATGCATTAGGGTGTCATATAAATTTCATGCTCTTGCGTTTTTTTATGTTTCGGTGGTGTTTATTGCGTAGCAGGGTTATATTGTTTCATGATATCCTCGCTCAGCGTGTTATATCTGCATGTTTTCTCAGCTAGATAACATTTTGTATTTGCTTAAGCAATTCCAGAACAATTGGGAAAGATGTTCGTAGCTTGTCTGTCTGCTATAACAATGTAGTTATGAATCAACTCAGATTCAAATTGAGACTTACCACGGACTCTGCAATCTGTCAAAATTTGTTGAGGTATTGAAAGAATAGAAGCCATTACTGATGCAAATCTTGGAAATATCAAAAGATGGTATATCCTGACATGTGACTGAAGGATTTAGTAAAATCCGATTTAGTAAGAGACTAATCTTGCAGAAAGTCCTGTCGATGTTTGAAATCTGTCAAAAGGGATGAAATCATCATCTCCAAAATCGATTTGTTGTGCGAATCGGAGACTAGTTTACCTTTTGAGACACATTTCATCGCAAGCAGCATGACATCCAGTAGACTCGTCTGTTTCTTCACACACGCATGAATGTTTTATCAAGAAATAGAGCTTTCTACTGACTTTTGATTGCAGTTATTACCCACAAAATTTATGCTAAGTGCACTTGGACAAAGGTCAGATTTCCACTTTCTAAGTTATTGAATGGCTGCTATCACGGCTGGATATTTGGTTTAAAATTATCTACTTCAAGAAATCTTCTCCCTTGTTATTATATCAAGTGTTAATTTTTTTTTTTGCTTGTTGACTTTACCTACAGGTATGATCAAGTAAGATAGGTCCATTGCCCCCTTTGCACCAGTTCGACTATTAGAGGATCTGCTTCGAATATGGGGTCGACATGCAGTGTACAAATTAGGATTTGAATTCGGTTGACAGAAATACGATCCCTGTACATTCTCTGTGCATATTACCATCCGCTACAACAATGTATATATGTTCTTTTCTTTAAAGGATGTGGTCAGAGTCAGAATTGAGGTTTGATCTAATTCACTTTCTGCTGAAACTGTTGGTGGTAAAATTTCTTTTTCTCTCTTCAGAATTTTGACCCAGGTATTATTCAAATAGGAACCAGCCATTGTGGCATTAGCTGGAAGGGAGCCTCTCATATTGAGTGGAATCTTCCTGACAAGGAGGAAGAAAACCTTGCAAAAACCGAAGCTGCCTAGCCATTTGAAGGGATTTGATAAATCAGTGTTGTTATTCGTTAAGGCAAGGAAACATCATGAGATACTGCCTTGCCAAACTGGTGCTGAAGCTGGTGCATTCCTGCTAGGATCTTAAAGGTATGTGTACAGTTCTTTGATATAAAATGTAGTCCCATTCTGCAAGGCCAAGACCTATTCATGAATGAACCTCATCAGTTTTGGATGCATCGTATGCATGAGTCACTGGTTAATACCCTGTTTAGATACAACAGTTCCTTCATGTTTACAGATAAAGGATATCTGAAACCATTACTTTATTGGTCAGTATTGCCGCCTGTCAAATGATATTTACTTTATTTTCTTAGACATTTTTTTTTTGCCTTAAGACCCTGCCATTTACCAACAGCATTATGGGCCCAGGATGATCATTTTTGATATATTATACAATTTCTGGGAATGATATATCTGTATTGTAACATATATGATTAAATGGTCATGATTCAATATGCTTGATTCACAATTCGGTATGTGTGATAATCCGATGGATTGTGCTTGTGTTTGTTCTATGTTTATGTGCATAGTGTGTATATGAACCCGAATTGACCTCAGGTTTGGATCCTTGTACATTGGTTTAGCAGAAAACAAGTTTTGATCACATTATCAGGATAGGTAAATGGGGTGTTTCAATAATTTGGAAATCATTGAGGTTGTAGACATTATTTTAAGATATTTCATCATAATAGCTCTGCATATTTGCAATTCTCACCATGTTACCTCTTCTTCCCTGCCACAATCCCCTCTATACTGCTACAGTAACACCTTTCTACCTGCTGCCAGCCCCTTTAGCGATATTCATCCACATTTATCCACTTGCAGCAAACTAAAACCATATTCCATAAAGGCTGAAAAGATAACAAAATATTGGTTTCGACATAATGAACCTTTCGGGAGGGTATACAAAACCAAGGCCGATCGACTGTCAGGATGGGAGCCAGTTCACAGGAAATGAACTATTGATGTATTTCAATCATGGTTGCTATTCATGTATATACCTACATTAGCATATCTTATATTCACTATATATGTTCCTCACTTCATTTTCATCATTATGTAGTATATTATCTGCCATGTCATCATCTTATACACTCATTTCACTAGATATTATATATATCATATATGCATATATATGCACATACATATATATATATACACATATATGTATATATAAATATATATATATGTATATATAAATATATATATATATATGTATATATATGTGCCTATACATATAAGTAGGTATACAGGTATACACATCGTTTCCCATCTTTCCATCATGTTGTTTTAAGCTTCCACTATGATATCTCTTATAATGTATTTATCTCTTGCTTAGGCTAACTCTTGTTTTGCAAGATTTCTGCTTTGGTTTGGAAGCCTTGACACTTTAAATTCAATTCAAATAATGTAATAGATAGAATATAATGAAAATTTACATTTCCTGCCTTAGATCGAATGAATGAGCATTGTAAATATCATGAATTGCTTGTTTTCATGCATTTTTGCCTTTATTTCTCGAATTCTCACAAATGGCAACACGAATGGCACGTGCACCATTTCGTAAGAGGTAATTGATACTAAGTTTATGATCCACATCAATGGCCATAGTCAGGGTGTGGACAAAACTTAGTATTTTTATCTTTTACAAAATAGCATTGGATCCGTTTTCAAAATTCATCATATTTCTCTTAAAAAATTTCTTCTTTTATTAGAATTTAACTTAAAATTAACTCAAAATATATACCAATGGACATAGTCAGGGTATATTGAGAGTTAATTTCATTTTAAATTCTATAAAATCACCAAAATGTGTTTCATTCCTCATATGAATTTAAATGTAGATCATTATATAATACATTCAATGACCATAGTCAAGGATGTATTATATCTTCAATCTTATTTTAAATTCATCTAAAGATCATAATAGCTTTTCAAAATCCAAATTTCAAAAATTTAAATTCATTCATCATTTAGGATAGAACTATATCATATTTTCAAAATTCCTTCTTCAAAAAACTCCAAGTGATGTAAATATCTTCCTCAATCTATCTTCAATTCTTATAAAAACCAATTCATCCTTTCATTTTCAAATTCAATTTCATTTTCAATCTCAAAGTTCAATTTAACTTTGAGATTTCGAAGTCATTTTTATATTCGAATTCAAATTAGATTTCAAAGTTCAATTTGGCTTTGAAATTCTAAATTCATTTTATATTCAAAAATCTAATCAAACTCAAAGTTCAATTTTAACTTTGAGACTCTTGATTCATCTTCTAAATTCAAAAATTCAAGGTCTAATTTGTGTTTGAAATTCGTTTGTATATTCAAATTCTAAATTTCATTTTTCAAGTTCAATTTAAACTTGAAAGTTCTTGATTCATCTTCTGAATTTAACTCCAAATCCATTTTAGGATCCAGGATTCAACATTCATATTGGATCTCAGACTTCAGATCCAATTCCTCTTTAGGATCCAGACTCCAATTTCACTTTGGATATTAGACTTCAGATCCAATTCCTCTTTAGGATCCAGAATCCGATTCCACTTTGGATCTCAGACTTAAGATCCAATTCCATCTTAGGATCCAGAGTCCAACTCTACATTGGATCTCAGACTTCAGATCTAAATCCATCTTATGATCCAGAATCCAATTCGACTTCGGATCTTAGACTTCAGATCCAAATCCATTTTTTAGGATCCACAATCCAATTCTACTTTGGATCTTAGGTTTCAAATCTAAATCCATCTTAAGATCCAAACTTCGGATTTGAATTCCAGATTTCAAATCAAATTTTATTCTCAAAATCCAATTTTCAAATCCAATTCCAGTTCATTTCCAGATTTCAAATCTAAATCCCTTTACAAATCATGTCTAGATTTCTTAAAATTCACTTCTATACCATTTGGATTTCTCCGATCCATTCCAAATTTCAAATCTTAAATTCAATTCCATTTTTTATCTTATCTCTCTTCCTAAATCCAAGTTCAAAAAAACCTTGAAATTTTTCCTTTCCTTCCCCTTTATCTCGGCTTTAAATTATTCTCTTTCCAAAAGTCAAGATTTATTCTTCCAAAGACTTAGAACTTCTCTGATCTATCTCAAGTTCTAAAGTTAGATTCAATCATTTCTTCACTCCATTATCAAGTACATCTCAGAATACTTGGAAATTTCCAAAACATTCTTTTCAAAAGAGCATACATCCTTGCATTGCACAAGTATGATTCTTTGTGCATTTAGAGTTAGAATAAATTCTTAGATTATATTTATGCAAAGCAAAAGGCATAGATTCGATCCTTGGTTCGATTACCCCTGGTAAAGGCGCCAGGAACGATCGAACCTCGTACCGATGAGCGAATCCCGTCTCTCCATTTTTCCCGCAAATTTTCAAAACAGAGGCGAGTTATTTGTTAAATATTTTCAAATCAAGGTCAAGTGAGACCGCGCAAAAGGGTTCCTCTTCTCTTTTTCTTTCTTTCTTTCCTCTTCTATCTTTCTTTTCTTTCTTTTATTTTTCTCCCTTCAAAAAAGGAGGAAAATAGAGGTTAGAAAATGGAAAGAGAAGGAAGAGAGAGAAATATACAAGAGAGGAAAATTTTTGCGATGATCACAGTTTTGGCGACCGTGATGGGACCCGTCTTCGTCCGGTTGAATCTATGTCTTTGCTTTGCTTAAATATTTTCTAAGTCTCTATTCTTCTATGTCAGCTTCATTTTCATGCAAAACCTTAGGAGCCTAGACTCTGTCCTAAAGCTGACATCATTTGCATATAGGATCTAAGTATGGTTTGGTAGGACCATATTGAGGAGATTATCCATGTTCACATTAGACTTAGGTCTTAAATACAACTCTCCTCAATTTTAGGGATTGAATGCAAAACAATGTATGTAAGTGTATGCTTCTCTTTATTTGAATCTATCTCTTTAGGACTTGCATTAGATCCTTCTGATTTTATTGCATGTTCATCATATTTTGAAAACATCCCTACCTATATTGTCCCGGTCTTCACGTTGCTGGGCTGTCTCACTGAACCATAGTTCGGGAGAGAGCCTCACAACTAGACCACTTATTTGGGTTCGCGCCCCCCTACCACGTACCTAAGGGCCATAGTCCGAGGTATATCGGTAGGTGCTCAAGGATGTTGGGAAGCCATTACCTTAGAACCGAAGAGATATCTTTATATGCCACGTACTTCGAGCTTCGGCTTGAGTATATCGGCATACCTTGATGGAAACCAGATGATATAAATCTTAGAGGTAGGATTAAGGTCCTATAAGCCATTTCAAATATTGCATATAGAGTCAGCTTTAGGGAGTGCTATTTGTGCATCCTTGCTTGTATGCCTATAATTGAATGATATTATATATATATATATATATATCTTCCTTATATTTTCCAAAACCCTGGGTATATATTATTCAAAATTTCCTCTTTTAAAAACCCAGGTGTATTGCCTTTTCTTTCTGATTTCTTCAAAATCTTTTTGATCCTGCCTGCTATTTTTCAAAATTTTTAAATCCTTGTCATCTATTTTCAAAATTTGTTTTCCTTCATCATGAGAGAAATGATATTGCCTATGAGGATTTTCAAAATCATAAAATTTCTTCTAAAAAGTCTTCAAAAGATTCAAATATTTTGATCTAAATCCCTTTTAAATAAACTAACATGTTGATTTTTCTTTTTTTCAAATTAGGTTTTGAAAACCATTTGTCTTCAAAATCATCACCTCATGTTTGTTTTCTCTTTCAAAACTGGTTTTTAAACCACTATCCTCGAAATCAAACCTCATGATGATCTCTCATGATGATTCTCCTTTTAAAGGATCAGATCTCACGCTGATCGTTCTTCTTACAAATGAATTTTCCTCCCAAAAATGATTTTTCACCTATCTTTTAAATAAACATTTCCCTTTCAAGATCCCATATGCAGGCAGTATCAGAAAAACTCCTTTTTCTCAAATCTTATAAATTTTCGGTTAATTTTTTGGTATTTTTATCTGTTTCATTCATTTTTTTTATCAAGTTTACATCAATTTTATTAAGTTTTATCAAGTTTATCAAATATTTTCTCAAATTCCATTAAATTTTATCAATTCTTTTACCCTTTCAGGTTAAGGAATAAACCTGTTGCCTCTTTCCCATAAGGTATTCCCTTTATTCTTTTACCCTTTCAGGTTAAGGGATAAACCTGATGCCTCTTTTCCATGAGGTATTTCCTTTATTCTTATTTTCCCCCTCAGGTTAAGGGATAAACCTGACCCTCGTTGTTCGAGGTGTACCCTTTCAGGTTAAGGGATAAACCTGACCCTCGTTGTCCGAGGTGATTCCCGTTCAGGTTAAGGGATAAACCTGACCCTCGTTGTCCGAGGTGATTCCCGTTTAGGTTAAGGGATAAACCTGAAACCCCTCGTAGGAGCAATAATGCTACCTATGAGGATTCTTTTGTAAATACAAGTTTTGCCAATCTTTATCGATTTTTTCTAAATTTATATCAATTTCCCTTTATTAAATCTCTTTAAATTCTATTCTTTTTCCCATTCAGAATAAGGGATAATCCTGAGACCCCTTGTAGGAGCGATAATGCTACCTATGAGGATTCTTTTGTAAATACAAGTTTTATCAATCTTTATTGATTTTCTAAATTTATATCAATTTCCTTTCATTAAATTTTCTTAAATTTTATTCTTTTTCCCATTCAAGATAAGGGAAAATCCTGAGACCCCTCGTAGGAGCAATAATGCTACCTATGAGGATTCTTTTGTAAATACAAGTTTCGTAAACCTTCATTGATTTTCTAAGTTTATATAAATTTCTTTTTATTTTAATTCCTTAAAATTCGTTTTCCCATTCAGGATAAGGGAAAATCCTGAAACCCCTCGTAGGAGCAATAATGCTACCTACGAGAATTCTTTTGAAAATACAAGTTTTGTCAACCTTTATTGATTTTATAAATTTAAATCAATTTCTCTTCACCTTCTTAAATTCTATTCGTTTTCCCATTCAGGATAAGGGAAAATCCTGAAACCCCTCATAGGAGCAATAATGCTACCTACGAGAATTCTTTTGAAAATACAAGTTTTGTTAACCTTTATTGATTTTATAAATTTAAATCAATTTCTCTTCACCTTCTTAAATTCTATTCTTTTCCCATTCAGGATAAGGGATAAATCCTGAAACCCCTCGTAGGAGCAATAATGCTACCTACGAGAATTTTTTTGAAAATACAAGTTTTGTCAACTTTTATTGATTTTATAAATTTAAATCAATTTCTCTTCACCTTCTTAAATTCTATTCTTTTCCCATTCAGGATAAGGGATAAATCCTGAAACCCCTCGTAAGAGCCACAACGCTACCTATGAGGATTCTTTTGTAAATACAAGTTTTGTTAATCTTTGTTGATTTTCTAGATTTATATCAATTTCCCTTCATTAAATCTCTTTAAATTCTATTCTTGTTCCCATTCAGGATAAGGGAAAATCCTGATACCCCTCGTAAGAGCCACAACGCTACCTATGAGGATTCTTTTGTAAATACAAGTTTTGTTAATCTTTGTTGATTTTCTAGATTTATATCAATTTCTCTTCATTAAATCTCTTTAAATTCTATTCTTGTTCCCATTCAGGATAAGGGATAATCCTGAGACCTCTCGTAGGGGCAACAATGCTACCTATAAGAATTTTTTTTGCAAATGCAAGTTTTATCGATCTTTATTGATTTCTAAATTTATATCAATTTCTCTTTGAATTCCATTCTTTTTCCCATTCATGATAAGGGATAATCCTAAGATCACTCATAGGGGCAACCATGCTACCTGTAAGAATTCTTTTTACAAAAATAAATCAATATCCTCAAATGTTCTACGTTTTTTTTCAAAGTTCTATATCCTTCTGTCTTCTCAAAGTTAATTCTTTTTATATTCCCCGTCACATACCTGGTCTATCTAAATCATAGATCATAGATTCTAAATCTTGTCATATAAATTCAAGTCTCAAGTTATCTCTTCATGAAATCTTCTATTTCCCCTTCAGGATAAGGGATAATCCTGAAACCCCAGCAATCATTCCAGCTTCAATCTCTAAATATCTTAAAAATGCCGGTCTCCTTCCTGACTTTCGGTCGAAAAACCCAGTTCTCGCACAGGGTTACCTCTCAAAATCTAAATATCAAGTTCATTCACTGGTTGCCTTCAAAAGTTTCGAACTTAAATCAGGTCATTAAATGAAATGTCCCAGCTACTTCGCTGGTCATTAAATGATTAAATAAAATGTCCCAGCTACTTCGCTGGTCGTTAAATGAAATATCCCAGCTACTTCACTGGTCGTTAAATGATTAAATGAAATGCCCCAGCTACTTCGCTGGTCGTTAAATGATTAAATGAAATGTCTCAGCTACTTCGTTGGTCGTTAAATGATTAAATGAAATGTCCCAGCTACTTCGCTGGTCGTTAAATGATTAAATGAAATGTCCCAGCTACTTCGCTGGTCGTTAAATGATTAAATAAAATGTTCCAGCTACTTCGCTGGTCGTTAAATGATTAAATGAAATGTCCCAGCTACTTCACTAGTCATTAAATGATTAAATGGAATGTCCCAACTACTTCGCTGGTCGTTAAATGATTAAATGAAATGTCCCAGCTACTTCGCTCGTCGTTAAATGATTAAATGAAAGGTCCCAGCTACTTCGTTGGTCGTTAAATGATTAAATGAAATGTCCCAGCTACTTCGTTGGTCGTTAAATGATTAAATGAAATGTCCCAGCTACTTCGCTGGTCGTTAAATGATTAAATAAAATGTCCTAGCTACTTCGCTGGTCGTTAAATGATTAAATGGAATGTCCCAACTACTTCACTGGTCGTTAAATGATTAAATAAAATGTCCCAGCTACTTCGCTGGTCGTTAAATGATTAAATGAAATGTCCCAGCTACTTCGCTGGTCGTTAAATGATTAAATGAAATGTCCCAGCTACTTCGTTGGTGGTTAAATGATTAAATGAAATGTCCTAGCTACTTCGTTGGTCGTTAAATGAAATGTCCCAGCTACTTCGCTGGTCGTTAAATGAAATGTCCCAGCTACTTCGCTGGTCGTTAAATAAAATGTCCTAGTTTTCACTGGTCGTTAAATGAAATGTTCCAGCTCCTAAGCTGGTCGCTAAATAAAAGGTCTGAGTTTTTACTGGTCGTTAAATGAAACATTTCAGCTCCTTCGCTGGTCGTTAAATGAAAGATCCCAATTTATTGGTCAGAATGTCCAAAATCATAAATTGCAACTAAAGGTCGCATCAAAATCTATATTGAGTAAATATTTCACATAGAAGTCATGAAAAATTTACCAATTGACTAAAAGTATCGGTTGATTCCAATATTCTTGAATGCACAAAAGAATCACCTCTGATTACCTCTAGTATTCTTTCCAAAAAGGTAAAACTTTTTCGCGAGAAAGAGGTAAAATTCAAATCTTTTCCCTGTTGATCAACCAAAAGGATGAGAGAAATATCCTTGGTATGATTGGCGAAAGAAATATTCGATGACATTAAAAAGCCAGAAGCGAATTGATATTGATCTTTGCTATGACGCATGTTTAAAAAATGACTTTCTGGCAATCAGGCAGTGGAAATATCCTGAGCTACAAAAAACTCACTTAATCCATATCTTCTCATTTTAAAGCTACAAATCAAATATCTGCAAAAGGGATCTCTCAATTGTCGTCAAGATGAAGGCGAATTAAGCGAGTAGACCCCCAGGGCCAAAGAAGATTTGAAACATCTCCAAGATGACGGAGTTTGTGACGGATCCTTCTAGGGAAAGTTCAGAGCACCGTCGAGATGAAGGCGGATGTGATGGGCCTACCGACAAACCCTAAATGATATTTGATTTCTGCTATCATCTAAAGACCTTTGAGCCAATACCATCATATATAATCCCTGAGAAAAAGAAGGATCGAAACATCTCCAAGATGAAGGAGTTTGTGACGTACCCTTCCCTGAAAAGAGAGAAAAGTCAGGACACATCCAAATGAAGGATGATGTAAAAAGCTCGAAAAAGTTCAATGACTAAAAAAGAGTGCAAAAAGATCATCATGAGAAAATACTCAGATATCAAACTGCCTAAATTGCCAGAAGTCATCCTTTCTTATGCAAAATATCTGTTATCAATATCTTTTCTTTACTTGCTTTTATGAAATTGAGAATATTTCTTCTCTTCTCATATCAAGGAAATAGATAGCTTCCTTGAAGAAAATCATCAACGCTAAAATTTTGAATTTGACTCTTAAAACCGAGGAGTTAACCTCGTTAGAGGAAATACTCTAGATAAAAGAGGAAATATCTTTGCACACATGTGCACATTTTCAAGCGTTGAAGTCAACTATAAATTTATCTTATTGGCAAAATTTTCTAGATATTCTAAGAATGAAATAAATATTTAATATCCATTTTGATACAACCTAAAGTTGTTTACATTCCCCGTCTTTCGCTTTGTCGAGAGACTCACCTTCTCCTTTCTAAAAAGGATTGCCTTCCCCGTCTTTCGCTTTGTCGAGAGACTCGCCTTCTCCTTGATGAAAGGATTGCCTTCCTCGTCTTTCGCTTTGTCGAGAGACTCGCCTTCTCCTTGATAAAAGGATTGCCTTCCTCGTCTTTCGCTTTGTCGGGAGACTCGCCCTCTCCTTGATAAAAGGATTGCCTTCCTCGTCTTTCGCTTTGTCGAGAGACTCGCCTTCTTATTTCTAAAAAGGATTGCCTTCCTCGTCTTTTGCTTTGTCGAGAGACTCGCCTTCTCCTTGATGAAAGGATTCCCTTCCTCGTCTTTCGCTTTGTCGAGAGACTCGCCTTCTCCTTGATAAAAGGATTGCCTTCCTCATCTTTCGCTTTGTCGAGAGACTCGCCTTCTCCTTTCTAAAAGGATTGCCTTCCTCGTCTTTCGCTTTGTCGGGAGACTCGCCCTCTCCTTCATAAAAGGATTGCCTTCCTCGTCTTTCGCTTTGTTGAGAGACTCGCCTTCTCCTTTCTAAAAAGGATCGCCTTCTTCGTCTTTCACTTTGTCGAGAGACTCACCTTCTCCTTGTTAAAAGGATTGCCTTCTTCATATCTTACATTTTACCTTCTCCTTGTTAAAAGGATTGCCTTCTTCATATTTTATATTTTTCCTTCTCCTTACCAAAAGGATTGCCTTCTTCATAGTTTATATTTTGCCTTCTCCTTACCAAAAGGATTGCCTTCTTCATATTTTATATTTTGCCTTCTCTTTACCAAAAGGATTGCCTTCTTCATATTTTATATTTTGCCTTCTCCTTTCCAAAAGGATTGCCTTCTTCATATTTTATATTTTGCCTTCTCCTTACCAAAAGAGTTGCCTTCTTCATATTTTATATTTTGCCTTCTCCTTACCAAAAGAGTTGCCTTCTTCATATTTCATATTTTGCCTTCTCCTTACCAAAAGAGTTGCCTTCTTCATATTTCATCTTTTGCCTTCTCCTTACCAAAAGAATTGCCTTCTTCATATTTTACATTTTTGCCTTCTCCTTGATTGCCTTCCTCATATTTCACATTTCGCCTTCTCCTTACTATTGCCATCTTCATATTTTCATATTTTACTTTCTCCCTGCTAAAAGGATTGCCATCTTCATCACCATCTTCATATTTCACATTTGCCTTCTCCTGTCAAAAGGATTTGCCCTCTTTCATCTTTCACCCCATCGAAAGATTCACCTCCTGTTACCTTATTCATCGTTCATTTTGTCTCACATCTCCTTACTCTCCATCTCTCACATTCCCAGAAGAGTTGCCTCATTCAGCTGAAGTATCCCTCCTGTCCCATCACGGTTTCAATAAATCCGTATGGTTGTTCCCACTCAGGTTAAGGGTCAAAACCTGTATTCTCTGCGAGAGGTCATTTGATTTCAAAAGCTATTTCAGTCTCAGCAAATGAGACGCCTCCAAATTCATCCCTTTTTTAAAGCTTTAGGGAACCCCATTTTCTTCCTCTTTTCACAAACTCCTTTCGGATTTGTTCGTCCAAACTCCGAAAGTCCCATCATGGTCTCTTCACTCGAGGATTCCATTTGGTTGTCTTCTTCAGGCTAAGGTTTAAGCCTAAACCTCGCCCCTCGAGGTATCTTCCTTTTTCGGGTTTTGGTTAAACCTGAATCTCGTTCCAACAAGTTTCCCTCGCTTCAACTAGGTGTTTTCTTCCAGTCCCATCATGGTTTTTCCCCATCAAAGGAATCCATGCTTCATATATCCATCCAAGATAGGATTCTACTTGAGCTTCATCTCATGAAGCATTTTCTCAAAAATGTCCCATCAAGGTCATCATATATTCCCTTCCCCATTCAGGTTATGTTGAGATATATTCGTCTCATCCAGGTTAAGGGCTAAACCTGAGCCATTCTAAAAAGCTGATTTTGTCTCACCCATGAGACTTGATCAAAACTCTTATCTTTCATCATTTCAGGATCTTCACCCACAGTCACATCACGATTTCCTCGTCTCTATTATTCAGTCATATCATTTTCGAGGATTTCATCTTCCCAAAGCCATTCAGGATAAGATATTAAGCCTGAAAAGCCATAATTCTTCCACACCCAGTTCAGATCTGCTGGCTGGGGCATTTCTTTCAAAATTTGGAGTGTTATATTTGCCACTAAGCTCGGCTTTCAACCGGCTTAGTAGCAAAGAGGGGCATCTGTGAACACCCCAAATTTTTTTAAAAATCTTTAAAATATTCCCTTTTTGCCCCTAAATTCTTCTTTTTTTTGTGCAAATGGGTCATTTCAAACCTAAATTCCGGTTCATTTCTCAAGTTTTATTGAAATTAAATTCATTTCATATGTTTAAATTGATTTCGGATCTGGATCCATTGTCCAGATCCAAATCTGAGTCTCCCTGTTCAAATTTTAAATTAAATTTTAGAAAATACCAAAAATAGTCTTTAAATAGCTCGGATAGTCCATTCGACATCCGTTTGGATCCATCACATTGTATTTCTTGATTCGAGTGTCAAAACTCAAATAATTTCTCAAAAACCTAGGTCAAAGACCCCTTCTGAAGAAATTCTCTCGAAATGGATTAAAATTCTCAGAAAAATACTTTTGAAAATATTTCTCAGAAAAATACTTTTGAAAATATTTCTCAGAAAAATACAAAAATTTAGTGTTTAAAATTTTGTTTCCTTTTAAAATCTTAGTTTTCTACTACAAAAATACAAAAAATGGAAAAGCAATATAAAAATAAAAAAAATTGAGGAAGGCAAATGATTTTAAAACTTGAAAAATTGAATTTTTGCCAAAAACCTCCTTTTGAACCACTTTTTACAAAAGTTCTTTCAAAAGGGGCCTTCTTTTGGAAAATGGGAAAAAAGTCAACGGCCACCACCCGCGCACTTCCCCTCTCGCTTGCCTACCCTCCATCTTCAAACGAACCTCTTCCCCCTTAACCTCTGATCTTCAACCAACAACCTCTCTCGAATGTTCCTCTAAACCTTTAAAAGGAGAGTACGTAGGAGGGAGAGGGGATCCGTCTCCTGCCTCTCCATTGCCATCGTGTTTCATCTCTCTACCCGGTTTCTTTCTCCTGATCGTCTTCACCCCTCCCCTTTCCTGTACATTCCTCTTCTTCTACTTCACGAACCGCGTTCCACCTCACCACCCTTCTATACATATTGCTCTTCCTTCTCCCATTGCCCCTTTTTTTTTCCTCTGATCCTTTTTATTCTTTTTCCCTTTTCCCTCTCATCGGATTTGATTTCCCATTCAGCTCGAGTGAAGGAAGCCGACTGTCTCCCAGCCGGATCGCAGGAAGTTCTAGCTCTCTCTCATACCGAACAAGTAAGTAAATCTTCCCTTGCTGATTCTTTTTCAGAGATCCCCTTTCTTTTTCTTCTTAACCATTTTTTTTCTCCCCATCGATCAAGGGAAGTCGACCCTATAGTAGAAATGTCATGAAGGTATGCCCTCCTTCTTCCCCTTTTAAATCTGTTGTGAAATACTTCGTTTAAGTTTCATTTTTTTTTAGGGCACGAATGGTAGGGTCGACCTGCATATAGCAGGATCGACCCACCTGGTGTTGCTACATTAATGGAGTAATCCGAACTCCAACATCTATTTTACTTTCTTTCTTTTAAAAATTTTCTTTACATTCAAGTAAATTTCGAGTATCAATCGATTCAACATATTGTTATTTGATTTTCTGCTGATATGATCAATTCCCCATTCTTCTTTCTTCATTTTCAATTTTAGTTTCTTATTTGCCCTGTTTGATTTATCGTTTACATCAGTGTGTAATGTTTGATCTCCTGTTTTGTCAATCATCGCATTTCTTTTTCTTCTCTTCGTGCAATATCAACAGAATGAGTGGTTCCAGCACTTTGTCTTCGGTTATACGATTCATCCCATCCAATTTATTTAGTTGTGAAAATGCAAATCTCTGCATATCTAAATTCATAACACCATCTCCTGCTAAATCCTGTACTATTTCGTTATTTTCTCTTATGTATAATGCATTTTATCATCTAATGAATGGTGTTAGCCTCCTTTATTCCCTGATCTTTGTTCGTACTTAGTTGACAGCTTTACCATCTTATATGTTTCACTGTGAACGTAAGCCTGACAGGGGTACCTCATTAGGATAACCCCCTTTCTTGTGTACCACCTTCCCTCAGTAGTCCTTTTTTTTTTGTCGATCTTGCTTGTTGTATCCCTTTTTTTTTTGTGTGTTCATCTTTTGTCCCAGCATCATCTATATATCCCCATCATGCATTAGGGTGTCATATAAATTTCATGCTCTTGCATTTTTTTTTATGTTTCGGTGGTGTTTTATTGCGTAGCAGGGTTATATTGTTTCATGATATCCTCGCTCAGCGTGTTATATCTGCATGTTTTCTCAGTTAGATAACATTTTGTATTTGCTTAAGCAATTCCAGAACAATCGGGAAAGATGTTCGTAGCTTGTCTGTCTGCTATAACAATGTAGTTATGAATCAACTCAGATTCAAATTGAGACTTACCACGGACTCTGCAATCTGTCAAAATTTGTTGAGGTATTGAAAGAATAGAAGCCATTACTGATGCAAATCTTGGAAATATCAAAAGATGGTATATCCTGACATGTGACTGAAGGATTTAGTAAAATCCGATTTAGTAAGAGACTAATCTTGCAGAAATTCCTGTAGATGTTTGAAATCTGTCAAAAGGGATGAAATCATCATCTCCAAAATCGATTTGTTGTGCGAATCGGAGACTAGTTTATCTTTTGAGACACATTTCATCGCAAGCAGCATGACCTTCAGTAGACTCGTCTGTTTCTTCACACACGCGTGAATGTTTTATCAGGAAATAGAGCTTTCTACTGACTTTTGATTGCAGTTATCACCCACAAAATTTATGCTAAGTGCACTTGGACAGAGGTCAGATTTCCACTTTCTAAGTTATTGAATGGCTGCTATCACGGCTGGATATTTGGTTTAAAAATATCTACTTCAAGAAATCTTCTCCATTGTTATTATATCAAGTGTTAAACTTTTTTTTTTGCTTGCTGACTTTACCTACAGGTATGATAAAGTAAGATAGGTCCATTGCCCCCTTTGCACCAGTTCGACTATTAGAGGATCTGCTTCGAATATGGGGTCGACATGCAGTGTACAAATTAGGATTTGAATTCGGTTGACAGAAATACGATCCCTGTACATTCTCTGTGCATATTACCATTCACTACAGCAATGTATATATGTTCTTTTCTTTAAAGGATGTGGTCGGAGTCAGAATTGAGGTTTGATCTAATTCACTTTCTGCTGAAACTGTTGGTGGTAAAATTTCTTTTTCTCTCTTCAGAATTTTGACCCAGGTATTATTCAAATAGGAACCAGCCATTGTGGCATTAGCTGGAAGGGAGCCTCTCATATTGAGTGGAATCTTCTTGACAAGGAAGAAGAACACCTTGCAAAAACCGAAGCTGCCTAGCCATTTGAAGGGATTTGATAAATCAATGTTGTTATTCGTTAAGGCAAGGAAACATCATGAGATACTGCTTTGCCAAACTGGTGTTGAAGCTGGTGCATTCCTGCTAGGATCTTAAAGGTATGTGTACAGTTCTTTGATATAAAATGTAGTCCCATTCTGCAAGGCCAAGACCTATTCATGAATGAACCTCATCAGGTTTGGATGCATCGTATGCATGAGTCACTGGTTAATACCCTGTTTAGATACAACAGTTCCTTCATGTTTACAGATAAAGGATATCTGAAACCATTACTTTATTGGTCGGTATTGCCGCCTGTCAAATGATATTTACTTTATTTTCTCAGACATTTTTTTTTTGCCTTAAGACCCTGCCATTTACCAACAGCATTATGGGCCCAAGATGATCATTTTTGATATATTATACAATTTCTGGGAATGATATATCTGTATTGTAACATATATGATTAAATGGTCATGATTCAATATGCTTGATTCACAATTCGGTATGTGTGATAATCTGATGGATTGTTCTTGTGTTTGTTCTATGTTTATGTGCATAGTGTGTATATGAACCCGAATTGACCTCAGGTTTGGATCCTTGTACATTGGTTTAGCAGGAAACAAGTTTTGATCACATTATCAGGATAGGTAAATGGGGTGTTTCAATAATTTGGAAATCATTGAGGTTGTAGACATTATTTTAAGATATTTCATCATAATAGCTCTGCATATTTGCAATTCTCACCATGTTCCCTCTTCTTCCCTGCCACAATCCCGTCTATACTGCTACAGTAACACCTTTCTACCTGCTGCCAGCCCCTTTAGCGATATTCATCCACATTTATCCACTTGCAACAAACTAAAACCATATTCCATAAAGGCTGAAAAGATAACAAAATATTGGTTTCGACATAATGAACCTTTCGGGAGGGTATACAAAACCAAGGCCGATCGGCTGTCAGGATGGGAGCCAGTTCACAGGAAATGAACTATTGATGTATTTCAATCATGGTTGCTATTCATGTATATACCTACATTAGCATATCTTATATTCACTATATATGTTCCTCACTTCATTTTCATCATTATGTAGTATATTATCTGCCATGTCATCATCTTATACACTCATTTCACTAGATATTATATATATCATATATACATATATATGCACATACATATATATATATATACACATATATGTATATATAAATATATATATATATATATGTATATATATGTGCCTATATATATAAGTAGGTATATAGGTATACACATCGTTTCCCATCTTTCCATCATGTTGTTTTAAGCTTCCACTATGATATCTCTTATAATGTATTTGTCTCTTGCTTAGGCTAACTCTTGTTTTGCAAGATTTCTGCTTTGGTTTGGAAGCCTTGACACTTTAAATTCAATTCAAATAATGTAATAGATAGAATATAATGAAAATTTACATTTCCTGCCTTAGATCGAATGAATGAGCATTGTAAATATCATGAATTGCTTGTTTTCATGCATTTTTGCCTTTATTTCTCGAATTCTCACAAATGGCAACACGAATGGCACGTGCACCATTTCGTAAGAGGTAATTGATACTAAGTTGATGATCCACATCAATGGCCATAGTCAGGGTGTGGACAAAACTTAGTATTTTTATCTTTTACAAAATAACACTGGATCTGTTGTCAAAATTCATCATATTTTCCTTAAAAAATTTCTTCTTTTATTAGAATTTAACTTAAAATTAACTCAAAATATATACCAATGGCCATAGTTAGGGTATATTGAGAGTTAATTTCATTTTAAATTCTATAAAAGCACCAAAATGTGTTTCATTCCTCATGAATTTAAATGTAGATCATTATATAATACATTCAATGACCATAGTCAAGGATGTATTATATCTTCAATCTTATTTTAAATTCATCTGAAGAACGGAATAGCTTTTCAAAATCCAAATTTCAAAAATTTAAATTCATTCATCATTTAGGATAGAACTGCATCATATTTTCAAAATTCCTTTCTTCAAAAAACTCCAAGTGATGTAAATATCTTCCTCAATCTATCTTCAATTCTTATAAAAACTAATTCATCCTTTCATTTTCAAATTCAATTTCATTTTCAAATTCAATTTCATTTTCAATCTCAAAGTTCAATTTAACTTTGAGATTTCGAAGTCATTTTTATATTCGAATTCAAATTAGATTTCAAAGTTTTATTTGACTTTGAAATTCCAAATTCATTTTATATTCAAAAATTTAATCAAACTCAAAGTTCAATTTTAACTTTGAGACTCTTGATTCATCTTCTAAATTCAAAAATTCAAGGTCTAATTTGAGTTTGAAATTCGTTTGTATATTCAAATTCTAAATTTCATTTTTCAAGTTCAATTTAAACTTGGAAGTTCTTGATTCATCTTCTGAATTTAACTCCAAATCCATTTTAGGATCCAGGATTCAACATTCATATTGGATCTCAGACTTCAGATCCAATTCCTCTTTAGGATCTAGACTCCAATTTCACTTTGGATATTAGACTTCAGATCTAATTCCTCTTTAGGATCCAGAATCCGATTCCACTTTGGATCTCAGACTTAAGATCCAATTCCATCTTAGAATCCAGAGTCCAACTCTACATTGGATCTCAGACTTCAGATCCAAATCCATCTTATGATCCAGAATCCAATTCTACTTTGGATCTTAGACTTCAGATCCAAATCCATTTTTAGGATCCACAATCCAATTCTACTTTGGATCTTAGGTTTTAAATCTAAATCCATCTTAAGATCCAAACTTCGGATTTGAATTCCAGATTTCAAATCAAATTTTATTCTCAAAATCCAATTTTCAAATCCAATTCCAGTTCATTTCCAGATTTCAAATCTAAATCCCTTTACAAATCATGTCTAGATTTCTTAAAATTCACTTCTATACCATTTGTATTTCTCCGATCCATTCCAAATTTCAAATCTTAAATTCAATTCCATTTTTTATCTTATCTATCTTCCTAAATCCAAGTTCAAGAAATCCTTGAAAATTTTCCTTTCCTTCCCCTTTATCTCGGCTTTAAATTATTCTCTTTCCAAAAGTCAAGATTTATTCTTCCAAAGACTTAGAACTTCTCTGATCTATCTCAAGTTCGAAAGTTAGATTCAATCATTTCTTCACTCCCTTATCAAGTACATCTCAGAATACTTGGAAATTTCCAAAACATTCTTTTCAAAAGAGCATACATCCTTGCATTGCACAAGTATGATTCTTTGTGCATTTAGAGTTAGAATAAATTCTTAGATTATATTTAGGCAAAACAAAAGGCATAGATTCGATCCTTAGTTAGATTACCCCTGGTAAAGGCGCCAGGAACGGTCGAACCTCGTATCGACGAGCGAATCCCGTCTCTCCATTTTTCCCACAAATTTTCAAAACGGAGGTGAGTTATTTGCTAAATATTTTCAAATCAAGGTCAAGTGAGACCGCGCAAAAGTGTTTCTCTTCTCTTTTTCTTTCTTTCTTTCCTCTTCTCTCTTTCTTTTCTTTTTTTTATTTTTCTCCCTTCAAAAAAGGAAGAAAATAGAGGTTAGAAAAGGGAAAGAGAAGGAAGAGAGAGAAAGATACAAGAGAGGAAAAAATTTGCGATGATCACACACTGATTGTCCATAGAACAACGGCCTTTATGTTGAAATTTTGTTTTTTGTGGGCATCATACGTGGTAACACCGTCATCCTATAATACTTTTAGTTTATCAATCAATGACTTTAAATATACATCAAGATTTTGGCCAGGTGAGGTCGGACCTGGGATCAACAGAGACAAGAAAAGATTTGGACGTTTCATACACAAGCTTGGTGGAAGGTTGTATGGAGGTACAAATACTGGCCAACATGAGTATGAAGTTGATCTAACCCCAAATGGATTAAATCCATCTGTACATAGACCGAGTCTAACATTTCGCACTTCCATCATGAAGTTCTGATGAGTACAATCAAAGTGCTTACAAGCTTCAGCGTCAACTGGATGTGTGATCTTGTTTTCATCATGTCGAACTTTATTTGCATGCCATCTCATGTGTTTAGCTGTCCTTGAAGACATATACAATCGCTGCAATCTAGGAGTGATAGGAAAGTAGCAGAGCGACTTTTATGAAACTTCCTTTGATCTCGTGCTACCATTGCCTCTTGTCTTTGGCTTGAACCGAAGATGCCCACATCACGGGCATGATATGTTGTTTTCCTGCTCCTTGAAATACAACATGCAGTGATTTGGACAAGCATCAATATTTTTGTAACCCATACCTAGAACGTTGACCATAACTTTCGCACGATAAAAATTTTGTGGCAATTTCTCATCTTTAGGCAACATACTCTTCACAATCATGCACAAACGATCAAAACATGATTGACTCAAATTATACTCGGACTTCAAATTCATTAGTTGAAGAACTGCAGACAAGATAGTGTGACTCTCGTAACCGTTCCAAAGTGGGTCATCAGCATCTCTAAGTAAATCATAAAATCTACTAGCTGCATCGTTTGGTGATTCTTCATCTACGGCAGTTCTTACATCACTAGAACTCATAGCACAACCCAGTTCTGTTCCTGCGGCATCAAATATCAAATCCGTATATGGATTATCATGCACCATATTCACCCGTGCATCAAAATCGTTTCTAAATTCTTCTCCATGAAACGTTTAGTTATGATAATCACTTACAAAACCCTTCCTGTATAGGTGATGTCTAACGCCATGAGGTTCTACAAAACGATTATTCTTACAAATCTTGCAGGGACACCTAATCTGACATGTGAGATCCACTGTACTGACATTTGCCGTTGCAAATTCAATAAAACTGTCAACACCATCTATATATTCAAGCGATACCTCATTGTCAACTATCATACGCTACATCCATTCACAGTTTGCAGTCATTTTATCCTATGATGTTACAAATAATAACCTAATGATCTAAAAGAGAACAATCAGAATGCTACGATGAAGAAAATATCAAATTTATCATGCAATATATGATGTCATACAATAACAAGAATTTTGATGCATGCATTGATAACCTAATATTTTTATGTGCAAACTATTAATGACATGATACAATCATTTGAAGCAGGCTTTCATTATACAATTTCACATGGAAGTCATAATCAAATTGAAAGTAACTATATGCAAGCATGTATACAATTACATCAAACATTGCAATACATCATAATCAATCATATCAAACAAATTGCAAAAATGTACCTGCAACAAACACACTTTAATATTTCACTAACTACTACCATGCCTAGCATGGACTCCGTACTCCAAAAATAAGAACACTTCCATATTCATACATTAAAATCATGCTCAGCATGATCTCCGAACTCCAACAAAGCAACCCTAAATATCAACAACTAAGTGAGTGTGTGAACAATAAAGTGTTACATCTAATAAATTAAATAACATGTAATAAGCTTGCATCACTTACTGACCACGGGTATTTACCCGATTTACATTGTTTTTGTAACTTACTTACCACAGGTGGCTGAGCACGAGCTGGTTCCGTTGAAAAATCTGCACAAAAAAATGTTGTTTTAAAATAAAGTCACCACAAAAAAAAGCAGTTGTTTCGGCAAGGGGTCGACTCCCCTGCTGTTCTGGCAGGGGGTCAACCCCCTTACAGAACATAGGGGGTTAACCCCCTTACGGAACATAAGGGGTTAACTGACCCTGTTCGGGCAGGGGGACGACCCCCAGCCTTTTCGCTAGTGAGTCGACCCCCTGCCGTAACAGGCAGGGGGTTAACCCCCTGCCTATTCCGGCAAGGAGTTAACCCCCTGTCGAAACAGCAGGGGATTAACCCCCTACCGGAAAGGCAGAGGATAAACCCCCTGTGTTTCCAACAGGGGGTACTTTCTGCCGGAAAACGCAGGGTGTCGACCCTCTGCCGGAAAATGCAGGGGTCGACCGTCGTTTACCTGTCTCCGGGCGGCGGGGCCTACAGATGGTGGGACCGGCGTACAGTGGGACCGACGGACGGTGGGACCGGCAAACAACGGGAGTGGGACCGGCGAACGGCAAACGGCAGGAGCGACGAACGGCGGGAGCAGCGAAAGAAGAAAAGGAAAAGCTGTATGGGATTAGGGTTATTCGAAAATTAGCGACGGCTTAGCGACAGATTAATTCCGTCGCTAATCTAATGTAAATCAAATTTATGAAACGAGCGACAAAATATAGTCTGTCGCCACGTTCGTCGCTAATTAGCAACAAAACAACTTTTGTCGCTAACGTCATCGCCAAATGGTGCGGCCGTATCGACAAAACAATATGTCGCCAAAGCCGTCGCTAAGTAGCGACGGCATTGGCGACGGATGATATTCCGTCGCTATTTTTGTAAGCTTTGTTAATTATAGCGACAGATGTTTCTCGCTCGTTAATCCGTCGCTAAAGAGCGACAAAAATATTTTGTCACTAAAGTCTGTCGCTAACAACGTATTTTCTTGTAGTGATCGATATTGCACAGGGCCCCCAACCCTTAGTTTATATGGCAAATGTATGATCAAATGTTCCATAACATCGAAAAATGCTGGCGGAAAAATCTTTTCTAGCAGACAAACAGTGGTGATGACAGAGTCATCGAGATTCTTTACATCAGATACTATGACTTCTGATGCGCACAATGTTCTAAAAAATCCACTCAAATCAGACAATACCCCTCATATAGGTTTGTCTAATATATCATGGAATGCTAGGGGTATCAACCGTTGTATAAATATATGACACTCATGGTTCTTCAACCCATATAACTGTCCATCGTCAATCTTCACAGCCCAAGCAATGTTAGAGACATATCCATTTGGAAATCTCAACTGTCTCAACCATTGACATACATGCTTTATTTGATCAGGTCCAAGCACATACTTTGCCTTTGGTTTCAGTACTTTTTCATTATACTCTTTGAGTTCCAATTCTGGTCTTTTACATATTACTTTTAAATCCATACGGGCCTTCGGATTATCCTTCATTTTCCCTTTAACTTTCATTACTGTATTGAACATATTATCAAACACATTTTTCTCCACATGCATCACATTCAAATTATGTCGTATCAATAAGGTCGGCCAATATGGTAGTTTCCAAAAAATAGATTTCTTTGTCCAATTGTGATCCTTCCCAAATCCAAGGAAGGGTGTCAGACTACGGGCATCTGTTAATACATCTGGAAAGTATCACAATCTTCTTAAAATCTCTATGCCAGACAATCTTGTGGATGAACCTTCCATTTTAGTTGTGTCTGCTCTAAACACATTCCTTTGTCGTCGGAACGGATGGTCGCTGGGTACAAATCGACGATGGCACTCAAACCAGCAAGGCTTCCTTCCATGCGTTAATCTAAAAGCTTTGGTATCCTCCATGCAATATGGACATGCCAACCTCCCATGTGTGCTCCAACTAGATAACATACCATATGCAGGAAAGTCACTGATTGTTCATAGAAAAACGACAATTGTCTACTCAAATTTTTTTTACAATTCCAAGAAATTAAAAGTTTCTAACTCTTGCAAATATTCAAACTAGAATAGCTATTTAAATTGGACGCTATAACTCGAGGGCAGGTTATATGTCCCCCCCCCTCCCACGGAACATACATTGTAGCTACAATGCATGTTTCGAGGTCCGGACTGAGCACCGCATGGTGCTCAGTTGGGTGTACATGTGTCGTACATCCCGCAGGCGGGTGTATGTCGCACCCGTGCACCCGACTGACTCATGATGCAAAATCCTGAAAATCATACAACCTTTTGTAGTTTGCTTAAAAATATTACCTTCAGCCTTCAGACCTGATTCATAGTTGGATCAATGCCACAGATTTATAAGGCCATGTAGTGTCTCTTCTCTTAAGCCTCAAGTGGCAGAAGGATTTGAACCTGAGATTTCAGCTTAGCACAAGACCCACTTACCATATTGGATACCACCTCGGTGGCTATACCAATGTCCACCTAATTTGCGTCCAGCATAGCCATTTTTTTTCCAATAATGTTTTTCTTTTAACAAGAACAAATTCAATGAAACATGTTAGGCCTAGCAAACTTAATGACTAGTCAGCCGTGTTACTACTGGTTGTTCGGAACTAATCCATGAGTGGATTAGTTCCTTGAACCCCTTATAAAAAGGACCGGGCCAGTTATTCATAATATATATATATATATATATATATATATATATATATATATATATATATATATATATATATATATATTTCCTGCTGCGATCGATCAGTCTCAATGCTTGCAGAGACTGATCGAACTCCCCGTGATCCGACCAGTACTGATCCATACATGGATCATTGCTTTGTATCAGGCCAATTTACACACATACCCGACAAGGGTTTATCATGTGCAACGATCCATAGTTTATTTTTTTTTTCTTTTTAACATTTACGAATCAATGATCAGTCTCAACACAACCAGGACTGATATGAGTTAGTTTAGCACTCATATGCATGACTGATCTGGGTAGGGATCGGTCTATGCATTCATACATTGGTTTTTCGATTTTTTTTCAACCGGTTTGGTGTTTCATGAGTCTGAACTGATATGATTCCATCATTAATTAATACCGATATACGAGTTTGAATATGTACACACCCACGATATGATCACGCACATAAGTCTTAGCCTACGAGTATGGATTTTGTAAGTGCTGAAAAGCAAAATCGAAACCGTGAACACCAAACGATCTTGGCACGAACTGAACTTTCGCTCCTACAGTGGTTGTTCCTCTTGCCCCGCAACACCTTCAACACCCTCAATGTCAGATACTCATAACACCTATCTAGCCTAAGAGAAAACGCGTGGAAGAGGGAAGAAGGAAGAAAGTGTAAAATGGCAGCCCCATAAAAGAAATGGAGAAATTCTCTAAAAATGTGTGGGAGGAAATCCAAGACTTTCTTTTCTCTTTTTTTTCTTTTCAATAGTGTCTTCTTCATTTCTTACCTTGTTTTCTTCCGGCCAAGCCTACATGGCCAGCTACCTTGACAAAAAAATAGTGTATAAGAAAGGGTTTAATAGCTTACCATAACAAAATTTTCTATTTTCGTTGTTTTATTCTCCTTTTTTATTAAATTCTACCTTAATCAACAAAAGAGAAAACATGTTATTTGGAGAATGTCTCCATGTTTTAAATCTGGAATTTTAAATCTCCATTTTGAATACCAAAGTTTGACCTACCTAACCTTTGTTTTTCTTTTGACAACGCGTATGGCTACTTGACTTACCTTTTTTTTCTTTTTGACTTTATTTTCATTAGAGAAAACGTGTATTTTTAAAGGTGGCTAAAGTTTGTCCAAAAAAATAAATGTATAACATAAAACATGTGTGGTGCCATTTCAACTTACTAAAATTCTCTTCCTTAAAAAAAATTGAGTGTGGTGGGATTTGAACTGAAGACATTTTCCAAAGAAGCAATGAACCCTTCCACAACACTAACTTATTTTTTTAATATAATTTATGTCCACATAAATTTATTTGTATGCATTATGTTTTCTAATGGATCTAGGATCTTGGTTGGATCATCTAATATTTGGCACCTTTTAAAAATCCAATTAAATCTCTAATTGAATTTTGGATCCATCCGGGATCTAACTCCTCTCACCATATCCCAATCCAAATATTGGATATGTATGAATCCTTATTCGGATTCAAGATTCATTTGGATCAAATTCGTTCTATGTAATAACATATCCATACTAAAGAAATTTTAGTTTTATTTATTTCAATAATTATAAATTTTTTTTAAGTTTTACACAATCAATCAAACACACCCTAAGAACACACCTATGTACCAGCGGGGTTTGAACCGATGCCTTCATCTCGACACCTTCACAACAACCCTGCTGGCCACACAGATGACACTGTGGTGGTCCTTTATATGTTCATCTCTCTCTTAGGGATGGTAATGGACCGGGGTAGGGACGGGGGACAAGGTCTCCACCTCCACCCTGTCTCAAAATCTTGCCCTCCATCCCAACCTCTACACCCACATGGGTTTTGATTTTAACCTCCATACCCGTTTCATGTCTTCCATCCCAGGTCCAAACGAGGTGAGGCAGGGTGGAGCCCTGTTTTTCCTCTACCTATTGCCATCCATAAAGAAGGTTTGGGGATGAGGCAGAGCGGGGCAAGGCAGGGATCAAGATGGGGTAGGGCAAGAGAAAGTGTAAGCCCATCACCGCTTCCATCCTCACACAGGTTTTGATTTTAACCTCTATCCCTGCCTCCATGCCTGTTTCATGTCCTCCATTCCCAGTCCAAACAAGGCGGGGCCCCGTTTTCCCTGGTCCACCGCCATCCCTACTCTCTCTCTCTCTCTAACAATATGTAGAGCCCGGTGGTAGGCGATGGAAAAGAATGTTGAAATTGGTAGTCGTTCAAAAAGAAGAGGAAGAGATGGCAGACCAGGTGCATTGCTATTGCACACTTTTATGGGTTATTGCACCTGACCTATAGGGTTTGGTTCGGGTTGGGTCCGGGTAAACCCGCTTTATTGATACCCCTAATGTAGATGTATTCAACGTGGCCTTTTCCTAGTAATCGTAGCTTGGATCATGTTTTTTCAAAGTAAAGCCGAATCTTTTGAATTAGAAGATTTGGGACACTACCGTGGGTTAACTTTTGAGTCTCTTAAAATTCCTACATATCAATGTCACATGCATGGTCCAAATCTCTCTTTTACTAAGCAGACCATATATAGATCACACATATTGGGCTTTTTTTTACCATCCTTACATTTAATTGGATGGTCCAATTGGTGGGCCCACAATAACATCATCAACAATTTCCTTTTTCATTAAACAAGCCGTATATTTCCCTAGTTTTTTCTAACTAATCATTTGATTGAACAAAGTCTAACATGGGTGCTCATAGGGGCCTCTACCAAAACACACACACACATCATGTTAATATCATGGCAAATTTGCAGCATTTTCAAATTAGTCCGCGAGTGGCAGCGGGCTTGGGGAGAAGGTGCTGAGGCCTTAGTCTCAGGTTTGACTCCCACTAGGTGTGCAGGTGCCTTTAACTGGTGGATGCCATAAGATCTTGAGTGTCGGTGACTCCACCTGGGGTTTATCTCGTAGGGAGGTAAGCCCATTAAGTCATCCAGTTCCCGGCGAGGGTTCTTAAATATTTGTGAATATGATTAAAACCACTGTAAAATACATCAGAAAAATAGGCGATGGTAAATTGCTAGACCAATCCAAATTATGACCAAGTTCCATCATCTTTATTTGAAGCCCATGCTTGAAACATAGGGTAGATATCATGTTGGCTGGGCCTCGATGGCACTGGCCGGTCAAAAACCTAGCTAGCTGCCATGGACAAGGATGCCATGTTACCTAAGGAGGTGTTTGAATCGTGGAGGGGGAAGGACAAGGATGGTGTGTCCTGTCCATGGCCAACATGGAACACGAACAATCTTTTTTTTTGTTTTGTTTTTTCAAAAGATGTCCACGCTGTCCTGTCCTCCCTTTGGGACGCACTAGATTTGTTCTCCCACCGATCCTCATCTCCGACATTTGTGTGGGAGCGAAGGCGGGTGTCTCGCCTAATCAAACACCCCTAACAGTACCCAAGTCCAAGATCAGTCCCGTTAAAAGTTCCAGGCCTTGGACAACCTGATTAAACCATACTCACAGACATCGATAATAATCTTAAAAAGTTGTGTTAAAAAGGTGATATATTTTTCAAGGTTGGCAACATACCAAAAAAGTGAAACTTCCAAAATATTGTTCTTTTAAGATGTTATTAACACGATAAAAACACTTTAAACAGTAGAGTTTGTATATCAAATTTTTGTGTGTATTTTTACATGTATTTTTATATTTTTAAGAAATATAATTATTTTTTGGATATTATTCAGAGAAAGACTAGACTTTTCAAAATATCCCGAGATTTTTCCTCTTCAATATTCCTCGAGACTGAGACTTAAGAGTCAATCACAAAACACATCCAACCCACATCAGGAAATCTTGTTTAACTGTAAAAAACCGGCCACATATTTAAGGTCAAATTTTGAGTAATTATGACAATGAGCAATCGAGTAAATCATTGACATACTCCTTTTAAAACAAAAATTTGCCATAGCCTACATCTTCAAAGATTAATTCCAGTAGATGGTTAGGTTGTGTTTGATTTAGTGGGCAAACACCACCAAGACACACCTAGGGGTGTCAACGGGTTTGGTTTGGTTTGGACCCAGGTGGAACCAGACTTGGATAAGATTTTTAGGTATGATATCAGGTCCAGACCCAGGTCTAATCGGGCTACTATAAGAGAAACCATACCCTGACCTGATAAGAACTACATGAAGCAGACCCGTACCCGGTAAAGTAATGTATATTTTTTTTATCATTTTTACATTGAAATATTGCAGGTCTTGATCGAAACTTAGGTCTGGTCTGGGTCTTTGGTATAAAATTTCATAAAGTACACCCGGGTTCATATATTAATCAGACTTTTGGGTCTGGACCCAGGCCTTAATAGGGTCTTCTTATTTGTCACCATACCCAGACCCTATAGGGTTTGGTCGTGGTAAATCTGACCGGTTGACACCCCTAGACAGACCAGCTGGTGTTTGTCCCGGACCTGCTCTCACAGGTCCTTCACACCCTTTTAATTTTTAAAGGGAAGGAAACAAAGCAGTCCCACCTGGTTCCCACGCTTTGTCTCAATCAAATGCGGGACAACACACGGGTAGAGACGCGCCAGTCCCTGTTTCGGTGCATCAAACGCACCCTTCATGTCAAGATAAATAGACCAAAGTGGTCCAAACGGGGCGAGGCAGGGTGGAGCCCTGTTTTTCCTAGCCCTTTTTTCCCAAGAAGTCCAAACAGAGATGGCAGATTAGGTGTATTGCGATTGCACACTTTTATGGGCTATTGCACCTGACCACACACCATCACAGGATGGTGGGTGATCCTCAGGCACGCAACAGGTACAAATATTGTTATTAAAAGATAAAATTGATAGTGGGTTGGATGGTCTAAGGCATTGGATTCTTTTTTGTAAACTAATTAATAAGAATTTTAGGTGTGTTTTTCAAATTCTAAAAACATAGGTGCTTTATTTTTTTGTCATTACCCAACGTTTCAGTGCATTTTTTAATATTTTCCCTCTCACTCGTCTTAAGATTATAACTGAAAATTTAAGAAAAACCAACAGATGAACTCAAGTTACTCGGGTTGGGTTGGGATTCACTATATATATATATATATATATATATATATAGGTACCATTTCTATATAATGGATGTTTGGCTCTGCATGGCTCGTATAATATCATTAACTAATTACAAATATACCAACGGGGGCTGTCAGTGCACGTCTCCTTGTGGTGGGACGTTGCAGTTTCAAAATTGTAGCAAAACTAAAGTTGCAAGAATTATATTGCAATTTAGTAGATCTTTTAACCAAATTAGTAGATCTTTATGCCATATATTATGTAGAAGAAAATTGTAGCAAAACTTAGCTTGAAGGTTTTCCCCAACCTTTGTCCACCAATATATATATATATATATATATATATATATATATATATATATATATATATATATAGAGAGAGAGAGAGAGAGAGAGAGAGAGAGAGAGAGTATATGAGTAATTAACTTTGGCAACTAATGAGTTAGAAATAAGTTTTTTCTAAAAACATTTTTGATTTTTTTAGATTAAATGTTACAAATGTGATCTACGTGGTTTGTTTAGTAGAAAACTCATGATACGTCTAACTTGGCACGCCTGCTTCAAAGATTTGAGTTGTCCACTATCATGAACAAGGTGGACATGCATGGTGTGGGACGGTGTGTGTGTGCATGCACTCGCACGTCTAAGCTACACAATAACCAGGCCAAAGTTTTTTCTGCTACTGCATCCATTTCATGCTCAAAGTTGATTTTAGCGTGCTAAGTTTCCGAATGAGAGACATGGGCATTGGATTAAAGGTGAAAATGGATCTGATTTGATTGGATTCTGAGTCAAGTTCAATACATCATTTCGAATATGGATCATTTACAGAGTCCTGGTGTTTATTTTGAATGGGCTTAAGCTTATATATGAATGGAACTTTTCGAACTTAGGGAGAGGGTGGTGTGTGTTCTCCCCTGAAGACACACTGAATGCCACAATGCATGTTCGCAGGTCTGAATGAGCGCCACGTATGTAAGCACATGGGGCTCGTATTCCCGTGTGTGTAGGCATCACTTAGCATCAGAGTCTGGTGCGGTTGCAAAGACTTAAGTACCCTTTCTTGCTATTCTTGCCATGAAACGATGGTTGGAGAAAATGACAAAGATGTCCTTCATTTAAAAAAAGAGAAACTACGGTTCAAAAAAAGCACAAAAATGTCCTTTAGATGTTTGTCCAAATCACTGCATGTTGTATTTCAAAGATCAAGAAAATAGCAGATCATGTCCATCATGTGGGCATCCTCGATTCAAGCCAAAGACAAAGGGCAATGGTAGCACGAGGTCAAAAGAAGTGACATACAAGTTGCTCTGCTACTTCCCTCTCACCCTTAGATTGCAACGATTATATATGTCTTCGAGGATAGTTACACATATAAGATGACATGCAAATAAAGTTCGATATGATGAAGGCAATATCATGCATCCTGTTGATGCGAAAGCTTGGAAGCACTTTGATCGTACTCATCAGACCTTCACAATGAAAACAAGAAATGTTAGGTTCAGTTTATATACAGATGAATTTAATCCATTTGAGAGTAGATCAACCCCATACTCGTGTTGGCCAGTATTTGTCACCCCATACAACCTTCCTCCAAGCTTGTGTATGAAGCGTCAAAATCTTTTTTTATCTCTAATGATCCTTGTCTCAATGTCTCCGGGCCAAAATCTTGATGTATATTTAAGGCCATTGATTGATGAACTGAAAATACTATGGGATGACGATATTCTCACATACAATGCCCAAAAAAAAAAACTTCAATAATATGAAGGCTGCTGTTCAATGAACAATTAGTGACTTCCCTGCATATGATATGTTATCTGGTTGGAGTACACATGAGAGGTTGGCATGTCCGTACTGCATGGAGGATACAAAATCTTTTAGATTGACGCATGGAAGGAAGCCGTATTGGTTTGATTGTCACCATCAATTTTTACCCAACGACCATCTGTTCCGACGACAAAGAAATGCTTTCAAAGTAGACACAACTGAAATAGAAAGTCTACCTACATAGTTGTCTGGCATAGAGATTTTAAGACGATTGTGATACTTTTCATATAGACTGACAGATGCCCGAAGTGCGACGCCCTTCCTTAGATTTGTGAAGGATCACAATTGGACAAAGAAATCTATATTTTAGGAACTACCATATTGGCCGACCTTATTGATAGAACATAATTTGGATGTGATGCATATGAAGAAAAATGTGTTTGATAATGTGTTCAATACAGTAATGAATGTCAAAAGAAAAATGAAGGATAATCTGAAGACTCGTATGAATTTAAAAGTAATATATAAAAGACTAGAATTGGAACTCAAATAGTATAATGACAAACTACTGAAACCAAAGGCAAGGTACATGCTTGGACCAGATCAAGTAAAGCAAGTATGTCAGTGGTTGAGGTAGTTGAGATTTCTAGATGGATACATCTCTAACATTGCTCGCGTTGTGATGATAGACGATGAACAATTATATGGGTTGAAGAGCCATGATTGTCATGTTATCATGCAATAGTTGATTCTTCTAGCATTCCATGATATGTTAGACAAACCTATATGGGGGGTATTATCCAAGTTAAATCAATTTTTTAGAACATTGTGTGCATCAGAGGTTGTAGTAACTGAGGTAAAGAATCTAGAGGATTCTATCATCACTACTATTTGTCAGCTAGAGAAGATATTTCTTCCAGCATTTTTTGACGTTATGGAACATGTGATCATACACTTGCCATATGAACTTAGGGTTGGTGGTCCTATGCAATATCGATGGATATACCCATTTGAAAGGTAATTTTTTTTTTATATTTTTCTCTCTAATGCTACTGAAAATTTATTGTATTATGAGATGTATATTGTTGACAGATGCAAGTTTGACCTAAAAAAAAAGGTTCAGAATAAAGCAAGAGTGAAGGGTAATATTTGTGAGGTATACACTTCAAAAGAGATTTCAAATTTCTCATCTATATACTTTGAGCCTCACATTCCAACATATTACACTTGCCCATCTCATAATGATGACATACTCCTTTTAAAACAAAAATTTGCCATAGCCTACATCTTCAAAGATTAATTCCAGTAGATGGTTAGGTTGTGTTTGATTTAGTGGGCAAACACCACCAAGACACACCTAGGGGTGTCAACGGGTTGGGTTTGCTTTGGACCCAGGTGGAACCAGACTTGGATAAGATTTTCAGGTATGATATCAGGTCCAGGCCCCATGTCTAATCGGGCTACTATAAGAGAAACAACCATACCCAGACCTGATAAGAACTACATGAAGCAGACCCGTACCAGGTAAAGTAATATATATATATATATATATATATATATATATATATATATATATATATATCATTTTTACATTGAAATATTGCAGGTCTTGATCAGAACTTGGGTCGGGTCTGGGTCTTTGGTATAAAATTTCACAAAGTATACCCGAGTTCATGTATTAATCAGACTTTCGGGACTGGACCCAGGTCTTAATAGGGTCTTCTTATTTGTCATCATACCCAGACCCTATAGGGTTTGGTCATGGTAAATCCAACCGGTTGACACCCCTAGACACACCAATTAGTGTTTGTTCAGGACCTGCTCTCACAAGTCCATCACACCTTTTTAATTTTTAAATGGAAGGAAACAAAGCAGTCCCGCCTGGTTCCCACGCTTTGTCTTAATCAAATGCGGGACAAGACACGAGTAGAGATGGGCCAGTCCCTGTTTCGGTGCATCAAACGCTCCCTTCATGTCAAGATAAATAGACCAAAGTTGTCCAAATGGGGCGAGGCAGGGTGGAGCCCTGTTTTCCCTCTGTCTATTGTCATCCCTAAAGAGGGATTGGGGACGGCACAGAGCAGGGCAAGGCGGGGATCGAGATGGGGCAGGGCAGGAGAAAGGAAAAAGCGTAAGTCCATCTATGCTTCCATCCCTACAAGAGTTTTGATTTTAACCTCTATCCCTGCTTCCATGTCCGTTTCATGTCCTCCATCCCCAGTCCAAACAGAACGGGGCCTCATTTTCCCTGATCCACTGACATCCCTACTCTCTCTCTAACAATATCTAGAGCCCGATGGTAGGCAATGGGAAAGAATGTTGAAATTGGTGGCCGTTAAAAAACAAGAGGAAGAGTGTGATGGAAAAGAATGTTGAAATTGGTGGCCGTTCAAAAACAAGAGGAAGAGAGTAGTTCAAAAGCTGAAAATATAAAAGGTGCATTGCGATTGCACACTTTTATGGGCTATTGCACCAGACCACACACCATCACAGTTGATCAAGTACGCAACAGGTACAAATATTGTTATTAAAAGATGAAATTGATATGCACGAATCAAACTATTTGCTGCAGTATGGGCTGGGCTACGACTGGGCTGGGCTACAAAAATGGATAAAAATCTATTTCATATGGAATCAGGGCTGGGCTTTTAAAAATATATATATGTATATTTTTTAACTGTTTCGGGAGGCAGGACTGGGCTACAGCCCAGTCCTGCCCCCCCCTAGCTACCCCTTTGCCAACGGGGGCTGTCAATGCACGTCTCCTTGTTGTGGGACGTTGCAGTTTCAAAATAGTAGCAAAACAAAAGTTGCAAGAATTATATTGCAATTTATTAGATCTTTAAACCAAATTAGTAGATCTTTATGCCATATATTATGTAGAAGAAAATTGTAGCAAAACTTAGGTTGAAGGTTTTGCCCAACCTTTGTCCACCTATATATATATATATATATATATATATATAAAGAGAGAGAGAGAGTAAATGAGTAAACATTGGCTACTAATGAGTAGAAATCACTTTTTTCTAAAACATTATTGATTTTTTTGTAGATTAAATGTTAGAGATGTGATCTACATGGTTTGTTTAGTAGAAAACTCATGATACATCTAACTTGGCACGCCTGCTTCAAAGATTTGAGTTGTCCACTATCATGAACAAGGTGGACATGCATGGTGTGGGACGGTGTGTGTGTGCATGTACGCGCGCATGTGTGTGTGCACACGCACGTCTAAGGTAGACAAGAATCAGGCCAAAGTTTTTTCTGCTGCTGCATCCATTTCATGCTCAAAGTTGATTTTAACGTGCTAAGTTTAGGAATGAGAGACATGGGCATTGGATTAAAGGTGAAAATGGATCTGATTTGATTGGATTCTGACTCAAGTTCAACACAGCGTTTCGAATACGGATCATTTATAAAGTTCTGACGTTTATTTTGAATGAGCTTAAGCTTATATATGAATGGAACTTTTCGGACTAATTAGGAGTCGGATCAATATTTTTATTTTCTGCCATATCTGTGCATACACATGCACGCAGTTAAACATTCACACACGAGTGATTGGTATGTGTGCACTGGTCATGTGCACCTGCCTTTGACAAGGTGGATAACGCCTCTCTCAAAAAAATTGATCTTATAAGTAGTGCCAACGGATCGGGTTTGGTTCGGACCCATGTATTACCCGACCGACCCCGATTTTTGGGTATGGTCTCTCGTTAAGACCCAGGTCTAATCGGACTTATCATAAGAGAAACCATACCCGGACCCGATAAGAAATACATGAACCAGACCCGGGTCATACCTGGTAAAACCATATTTTTTATCATTGTTACATTGAAAAATTACAGGTCTTAATTAGTGGGAAATGGGATCGGGTCCGGGTCTGATACAAAATTTCACAAACTATACCCAGGTCCATGTATTTATCAGACCTCACAGTCTGGACCCAGGTCTTCTTAATTATCACCATACCCAGACCCTATATCAGTCTTCCCTGAGGGTCACATCTCCTACGAGGTGCGACAAAGTCTTCCCGAACATCGAGTCCTCAGCACCGGATCCTTCTTTCCCCGGTGGTATTATTCATAGTTCAAGAATTTCTCTCGTATGTTTTCGGACCATCTGGACGAGTGTGGATTGGAACTGGCGTCCGCAGTGGGAAAGCAGACAGTCAACGGCAACTTGATTCATGCACTAGCAGAGCGGTGGAATCCGAGCACTTCTACCTTCTGGTTCCCATGGGGCGAGATGACAGTACTGATGGATGAATTTTCAGAGATTATGGGATTGCCCGAGCCAGCCGGTCAGCCTGGAGATCCATTGGAGAAACAGTTTCTGATTAATGTTAAGGGTCTGGACCCTAAGGATGCCTTAGCTCGCATGACAGGACGCAAGTCTTGGCCATTGATAGAGGAGGATGGAAACGAATATGTGGATCTGCTCGAAATCTACAGACAGCATGGGACATTTGTGGAAGTCAGCTCGCTGTCCAAAACAGCTCGAGAGAGAATTCAGCACGCGATGGTTCTGTGCACGGTGGGATTAGCTTTCTTTCCCGATGGACGGAATTACATGGATATCAGAATAGTTCAACTTCTAAGGAGATGGGGAAGTCGACAGACCAGCCGCCTCTCAATAGCCACGGCCGCACTCGCTTTTCTATACCGAGGGTTGACTCATTTCGCACTCGGAGAGTCGATCCTAGTCGAAGGGTGCACCTATGCCTTGCAGTCTTGGTTCCTCCGACATGTGCCAGTCCGAGCCAGTTCATTCAGATACAATGGAAAAAAGCTTTTACCAGTTGCGCGATACCGGTTCTTGATCGACAACCTTTAGGAGGAAGAAGTCGTATGGGACTACTTTGATCGTCAGGAATCACCTCTCAGATATACTTACGCTTACGGCAAGCGATTCAGACTACTTGGCCCATTCTTTTGCGCATACTATCATCCAGAGTGGTGTGTCAGGCAGTTCTCTCAGAGGCAGAAGCGCGTAGAGATTCGTCCACTAGCAGGGGTTCTGTCAGAATTCGATCTCGCATCAGATCAGTGGTCCGGAGCATACCATTCTGCCAGACATGGCTGGGATTCCTTTGTCAGTCTTACTATTTTTCCTGGTCCTCGTGTATCTTCTGATTATCCGGAGTGGTGGAAAATTGTCTGTCCCCCTTCCATCTGTCAAGTGTATTATTAAAATCAGATTTTCGATAAAGTTCCTTTAATCTTCATTTCACTTTGGTTTGACGACCTCGCCTAGGTAACATGGCATATTTCCAGTTGCTTATTTTGCAAAGAATAGCAGCGCAATTGTCGTAATTCCAGCGACGACTCAATCCCTAGTAATGGGATACTCTTTCAATTGTCTACCAAAATTCTCAACAAATATTTTCCTCCAACCAAATTTCCTTCAGAAGCCTAACCATCAGTTCTGCCTTGCAGAGAGAGCATTAATAACATTCAAAAGAGCATTCGTGATGCTCAGTGGTTCAGACAAGGTCCGGAAAGAAAACTGCATCAATAGAAGGTGTGGCATACTCGATCGCTTTAGAAGAGGAAATGGACTCACTCCGATCAGTCATAAGTCAGAGTCAGCAAGCGGATGATGGCATCGATCCCCGAATGTATGTTATGTTCAAAGAAATGATGACCAAGATGCTGGCAGAACAAACTGAAACTAGTATAGAAGAGACTCGGGTTAAGCAGAAGGCAAAAGACCAGGCAGTCAAGAAAGTTCTGAAGCTATCCAAGAAACATATCCAACAGGAAGATACATCGGATGAATCAGGATCGGTAGGTAACACCGATGAAGAGTATGAAGTTCAGCAAGCATTTCAAAGATCCCCTCATAGACAAGGGACAGCCTATAAATTGAAAAATCAAGCAATGGATGATCCAATCCAAATACAACTGAAGGAAATGGCAAAGAAGATTAAAGATTTGGAAGCCCGCGACAAGGGCAAGAAGGTCTTCACGGGCAAAGATTTCTACAAGAGCATCACTCCCGTCAGGAATAATCAAGATTCAAAAAAGACAAATTCTGTCAAGGCCCACCGCGAGGGGTGCAAGGATAACAAAGGCAATCACACAAGTCAGAAAGAGAAATCTTTAAAGCAGAGTGGAAAATTGAGTCAGCAGAAAGAAAAGATAAAGCGGGACGGTTGGAATTGCAATCGCCAGTTTACTCCTCTCGAGCAGCCTCTCAACGAAATCCTTGAATATATGTTGGCCAAGGAATTGGTAAAACTCCCAAGAGTCACAAATCCTCCCACAGTCATGGGAAAATTCAGGGATCAATTCTGTAAATTTCATAGGGCAGTAGGACATGATACCGACCATTGTTTCGTCTTCAAGAACATTGTCCAAGATCATATTGACAAGAATTTCTTCGTTGAGAATAAGAAAGAATACCAATCGACTGTCTTATCCAAGTCTCAGCAGAAATCAAACACTCGACAAGAGGTGCAGTGTGATGATCCGAACCAAGATCGCAAGATAGCCCCATTGGATCAAATATTTGATACTTTTCTGAAATACATGCTTACAAAAGATACAGTCGGATCTCTGAAGTCTCATTTCACTCTCTCTGCCAATGATAGCAAAAGCAACAAGAAAGATTATGATCATCCTTCAGAGGGATCCAAGGACCAAAAAGGAAAGTTCTCCAACAATGATAAGCCTCTCCAATCTAGTCCTCAGCATAAAGGGAAAGATCAAGAAAAGCCAAAGCACAAGGATTGGAATACGGATCGAAAGTTCACCCCTCTAGATCAGACACTAGAGAATGTTCTGAAATACATGCTCGCAAAAGATATGATCCGTTTACCTAAAGTAGTTGATCCCGCAACAGCCATGGGAAGGTTTAAAGATCAGTTCTGCGAATTTCATCGGGCAATGGGTCACGATACCGAGCATTGTTTTGTCCTTAAAAATATTGTTCAAGACGGCATTGACAAGAATCTCCTCGTTGGAGATGAAAAGGAGGACCATTCATCTTGATCATGTTTCTCCCAAATCATTCAAAAGTTGATAACACTAGTGCTTTCCCAATTTCTCATCTTGCTTTTACTATTTCAAAGGGATGATGTAATCCCGTCTGTCTTTCCCTTATTTGTTACCTTTCCTTCAATACATCAATAAAGTTTCAATTTTTCTCGCAAGCTCGGTGCCATTTTTTTATTCTCCTCGGCAAAATGTTCTTTTATGAGGAATAACCTCTTCCGAGTCTCTTCTGAATCAATTAAAAGCCAGTTGCCGTGTCACCTTCGGAGAGCGCTCTTCAAACATCAATCATTTATCCTTTTGTTCAAATTCTTCTTTCCCAGTTACACTGGGGCATTTTTAAATTTTCATTTTATCTTCAAAACTTTCTGTATGCAGGCAGGATCAAACAAATCTCTCATTTTTCACGCATGTGCACCCATTTACATTCATTTGCATTTGCATTGATTACCCATTCAGGATAAGGGATAAATCCTGAGACCCCGACAGTTGTCCAAGTCGTCGTGAGGGTGAAGACTGAAAATTTTCCATCAAAATCAATTAGTAATTCTTCAAAATCCAGTGTTCGTGCTGGTAAATTTCCAAAACCCAGTGCTCGTACTGGTAACCATTTAAAATCCAGCGCTCGTACTGGTAACCTTTTAAAATCCAGTGCTCGTACTGGTAACCTTCCAAAATTCAGCGCTCGTACTGGTAATCTTCCAAAACCCGGTATTCGTACTGGTAATTTTTTAAAACATAATGCTTGTATTGGCACATTTTCAGAATCCGGTGTTTGCACTGGTACACTTTAAAATTCAGTGTCCACTAATTTAGTTTTCCTTTGGGATTCGAGTTCCAACTCGAATTTCCTTAACTTATAATTGATCTAGTTTTCCGTTAGGAATTTGAGTTCCGACTCGAATTTCTTTTCCATTCTAACCGGTTTAGTTTTTCTTTGAGATTCGAGTTCCGACTCGAATTTCCTTTCCTTCCACACCGGTTTAAGTTTGCCTTTCGGATTCGAGTTCCGACTCGAATCTTCTTTCCTTTTGGTTAACCTAGTTTTCCTTCAGGAATTCGAGTTCCGACTCGAATTTCTTTTCCTTCTAACCGGTTTAGTTTTCCTTTGGGATTCGAGTTCCGACTCAAATTTCCTTTTTTTCTAATTAATCTAGTTTTCCTTCAGGAATTCGAGTTCCGACTTGAATTTCTTTTCCTTCTAACTGGTTTAGTTTTCCTTTGGGATTCGAGTTCCGACTCGAATTTCCTTTCCTTCTAATTAACCTAGTTTTCCTTCAGGAATTTGAGTTCCGACTCGAATTTCTTTTTCTTCTAACCGGTTTAGTTTTCCTTTGGGATTCGAGTTCCGACTCGAATTTCATTTCCTTCTAATCGGTTTAGTTTTCCTTTGGGATTCGAGTTCCGACTCGAATTTCCTTTTTTTCTAATTAATCTAGTTTTCCTTCAGGAATTCGAGTTCCGACTCGAATTTCTTTTCCTTCTAACTGGTTTAGTTTTCCTTTGGGATTCGAGTTCCGACTCGAATTTCCTTTCCTTCTAATTAACCTAGTTTTCCTTCAGGAATTCGAGTTCCGACTCGAATTTCTTTTTCTTCTAACCGGTTTAGTTTTCCTTTGGGATTCGAGTTCCGACTCGAATTTCCTTTCCTTCTAATCGATCTAGTTTTCCTTTGGGATTTGAGTTCCGACTCGAATTTCCTTTCCTTCTAATCGATCTAGTTTTCCTTCAGGAATTCAAGTTCCGACTCGAATTTCTTTTTCTTCTAACCGGTTTAGTTTTCCTTTGGGATTCGAGTTTCGACTCGAATTTCCTTTCCTTCTAATCGATCTAGTTTTCCTTCGGGATTCGAGTTCCGACTCGAATTTCTTTTCCTTCCAACCGGTCTAGTTTTCCTTCAGGATCCGAGTTCCGACTCGAATCTTCTTTCCTTCTAGTTAATCTAGTTTTCCTCCGGAATTCGAGTTCCGACTCGAATTTCCTTTCCTTCTAACCGGTTTAGTTTTCCTTCGAGATTCGAGTTCCGACTCGAATCTTCTTTCCTTCTAGTTGATCCAGTTTGCCTTCGGGATTCGGGTTCCGACTCGAATTTCTTCTCCTTCCAAATTGATCTACCTTTCCTTTGGGATTCGGGTTCCGACTCGAATTTCTTCTCCTTCCACGATGGATCTAGTTTTCCTTCAAAGATTCGGGTTCCGATCCGAGTTTTCCTTTCCTTCAGAGTTGGTCTAGAAGATCCGAGTCCCGACTTGAATCTTCTTCTAAATCCAATTCAGAACTGGTCTAGAAGATTCGAGTTCCGACTCGAATTCTCTTTCAAAATCCAATTCATCTAGTTTTCCTTGAAGAGTTGAATTCCGATTCGAATCTTCCCTCAAAAACCCAGTTTAGCACCTGGTCCATTCAAAGCTCACAAGTTGGAATCATTCCTTCTTAAACTATGATCCTTAGGTTAAATCCCTATGGAATAGATAGTTCGTAGGTCGAATCCCTATAGAACCCATGTCATTCTCAGTAAACCAATTCATAATTTCGACTTTTTTAGCCAATCAATTCCCAAATTTCCAATTTCCAATTTCAAATATCAAATTTCAAAATTCCAATTTCCAAATTTCGACCTTTTGGTCACCTAATACCCAATTCCAAAAAATTTTCTCTTGCAAGAGACCCTTTGTATAGGGAGAGTTCGAGGGAGCTTGCTCTTTTCGCATGCTATCCAATTCGTTCAATTAGCCCCTTTTTAGGGAGAGTTTGAAGGGACTCGTGTCTTTGTGAACAGTTTGCAAAACAAAATTCCAAATTCCACACAAGGAACCCTTTTTATAGGGAGAGACTCGACGGAGACTTGCTTTCCTTGTGGCCCCCATAATTTCAGACTAGGCCATTTCATCATGAAGGACCCTCTTTTCAGGGAGAGTGTGATGAACTCGTTCCTTCATGACCAATTTACCAACCTCACCAATTCCGGCCCCCTTTCCATAAGAGAAGCCTAATGTTAGGAAGTTTTGACGAAAGCTTAATTTCTCTTCGAAAGTTCGTTTTGCAAACACCTCCTCTTCAGGGAAGAGAGGAGTAATTCCCAATTCCAATTTCTGAATCTTCTCCTTTGGGGAAAGGAGAAGAGAATTTTTGTCATGGATGTGTTGCGTTGTGCTTCAAATGCTCGCTTTCACAAAAGGATTTCAAGAAAGTTTTGCCAATTTGTCATTAAATATTTGTTGATTTCAAAAATCTTTATTGCACAAAATTATTACTTCAGAATACCTCCACTATTACTTCCGAAAGGGCGATGCTTTCACGAAAAAGGATTCAAAGTTCAAAATCTTTTTATTGGCGAACCAAAAGGATGAAGAATAAATCCACGATATGGCCAGCAAAGAGAATTCAATGATGTTTTAAGCCATAAGTGATTGATATTGATCGCAGTCAATGGCACATTTTTAAAGACCATTCTTGAAAAATAAAGCAGTCGAAATATCCTGAGTGATACAGAAAAATCCACTCAATTTTCATATCTCCTCAATCACCTAAGCTGCAATTAAATATCTGCAAAAGGGATCTCTCAATTGTCGTCAAGATGAAGGCGAATTAAGCGAGTCGACCCCCGGGGCCAAAGAAGATTTGGATCATCTCCAAGATGACGAAGTTTGTGACAGATCCTTCCAGGGAAAGTTCAGATCACCGTCGAGATGAAGGCGAGTGTGATGAGCCTACCGACAAACCCTAAAAGATATTTGATTCCAGCTATCATCAAGAGATTCCCAACCAATGAGCCAATAACTATCAAGATAATCCCTGAGAGAAAAGAAGGATCGGAACATCTCTGAGATGAAGGAGTTTGTGACGTACCCTTCCCAAGAAAAAAAGAGAGAAAAGTCAGGACATCTCCAAAATGAAGGATGATGTAATTCTCAAAAAAAAAAATTCAAGAGAGCTCCAATCTGCTAAAAAGAGAGTGCAGAAAGATCATCATGAGAAAAGAATCCCAGGATATCAGACTTCCAAATCTATCAAGAATCTTCTTTAATTTTGTGAAATTCTTTTATCAATATTCTTTCACCAATAGCCCTCGCAATATCAAGAATACTTTCTTTTCCGTCCATATCAAGGAAATTGATAGCTTCCTTGAAAGAAAGTCAATCGCAAGCAATTTGAATTCCAATCTTGATTCTACGGAGTTAAGCCCAGTCGGAGGTAATACTTCAGGTAGAAAAGAGGGAATACTTTCAAAACAAAGTGCATCATTTTCAATTATTTTGAATCAACAACAATTTTCAACATTTTGACAATATTTTCTAGCTATCCTGGCGTGAAGCGAGAGCTTGAGGTTCATCTTTGGTGCATCCTGACATCAGTTGTTATCCCTTTTAGGACTTGATAACGGGAGTTTTCAAGATTCCTTCCCTTCTTTGGTATAATCTGAGCGCACGGGCTCTCAGATTCGCACACTTCCTTGTGTCTCCACTGTCCCACCATAGACAGTCCAATTTCGGCTTGAGGTTAAGCCACCAATTCCAGCAAAAGGCAATTTCAAAAGTTAATTAGTCTCAGCAATGAGGCGCACAAAATCAATCCCTTTTCAAACTTTAGGGACCCCAATTTCCTTCCTTTTGCAAAACCCCTATCGGATTCATTGTGCGGAAATCCGAAGGTTCCATCACGGTCTCTTCTTTCGAGGATTCCGTCCATTTTCTGCCCAATCAGGATAAGGGTATAAACCTGAGCCTCATTTGATGAGGTATTTCATTTTCTGCCCGATCAGGATAAGGGTATAAACCTGAGCCTCATTTGATGAGGTATTCCATTTTCCGCCCAATCAGGTTAAAGGTTAAGCCTGAGCTTCGTTTCTACACGAGGTATTTTCTGTCCCATCCAGGTTAAGGGCAAAACCTGAATCTCACTTCTTTTCGAAGTAAAATTTTCTCCTTATTCTTCATTTCATATCTATCACCATCACTTGAACTAATTCTTTCATACCCAGTCAGATTCATCTAACTGGGGCATTTTTATAATCTAAATTTGGTGTGTTTTCTTTGCCACTAAGCTCGGCTTTCAACCGGCTTAGCAGCAAAGAGGGGCATCTGTAAACACTTCAAATTTTCACCCTCATCCAGTGTCATTACAGATCATTGCATGTCATTGCATGTATTCTGCATAGCATTGCATGTCATTGCATAGCATTGCATGTCATTGCATCTCATTTTCGAGATCCAGCACTCCTATTTCAAAACATTCAATCCAGATTTGAATTTTAAAGCTTTATTTCAAAATCAATTTCAAAACCTGGGTTTTTATTCAATACTCTGTCATTTTCCAACCCCAGGACTTTATATTTCGAAATATTTTCTCAGAAAACAATCTGGATTCATTTCAAATCCAAATTTTAATCGATTTCAATTCATAGATGAGACCCATTGAGGTGGTGTCGCTTCTGAATTCCTCTATTCATCAAATTTCTCAAATCTTTGAAAGTCTCAGTCCGATCAGGACTCTGTCTCAGAGTCCTAATCCGGTCAGGAGTCTGGTTTTTAAGTCTGTTTTACTTCCATTTTCAGTCTTTTTTGATTATTTTTAAAATTTAGGTCATTTTACATAGTCCAGTTAGTTCAGGATTCTATTTTAGAGTTCGGTTGAGTTAGGAGTCTAACCCTGACTGTGTTTTCTGACTTATTTCATCATTTCTTGATAAAATCTTTTGAAAATTCTTTCATTTGGCTTTTAAAATCTAAAATCTCAGAGTCCTAAGAGTTCAGGACTCTAACCCGGAGTTCCAGTTCGCTTGAGACCCTATTTTCAAAGATCTTGAATTTCAAATATCGATTTTAACCCCTTTTCAAAGCCATTTTCAGTGTTTATTTCAAAATTTCTAAAACTCGATGTGAGCCCACTCAGTTGGCACCATATTCAGAGGAATTCTAATTCAGTTAGAACCCTATGCCATTTCAAAAATCCTAATTTTAAGATTACTTTTGAAAATCCTTTTGAAAACTCCTTCAATTTCAAGTTTTAAAATCATCTTTTTGTAAAAACTCAAGTAGGGCCCACTCGGGGTGGTGCCATATTCGAGTCAGTCAGGGCTAGACTAGGGTTAGTTGATGTCTTGGTTAGTGTTAGAGGTTTAGAAGAGTCAAAACCATTTTGAAAAAAACTCATTTTTAAAAGTTAGTTTTTAAAACTAGTGTTTTTAAAGGTGTTTTAAAAACCCAATGTGAGAAAATGCCAAGTGACACCACATTTGGGGATTTTTTAGGTTTAGCTAGGGGCTAATTAGGACTTAATTAGGATAATCTAGGCTAGGGTTAGTTAGGTAAACTCACACCAAAATCGCCCCCCTTAGAGAGTCCAAGATTTTCAAAAGTGTTAAAATTTAAACCTAATTTTTTTATTATAAATAGATGCATAAGGGGGGTCGATTTTTCCCATCTCTCTACTATTGGATTCTTGGAGCTTCTCTCTCCTCTTCAGCCCTTCCTCCATTGCAGCAACCTCAAGGTAATTATTTTCTTTAATTTTTAGCTTTTATTTAATATTTTTCATTGTTTTAGCCATTGGCACCATCACCTTCATGGATTAAACCATGAATTCAACCTCAAGAACCATCAAGAATCAGCAAGAACAATCCAAGAAGGTGATCTAACCCTGTTTTGGGTGATTTACAGGGATTTTAATCCATTAGAATTGATTTTAATATGATTCTTTACATTATTAACCAATAAAATATATGATTTACCCTTTTAATGGGTTAAATCTATGTTTTAAAGGTGATATCAAATTTCAGCCATTGATTCCCTATTTTTATTTTATTTTCATGGTTTATTCATGTTTGTTTTACGTTCTATAGCATAGAAATAAGTTTTATTTACTGTTTTATGGTTTATTTTATTTATTTACATTAGTTAATGCATGGTTTTTCAAGTTTCTTAAATTTCTGTGTGTTTTAGGTTTAGAACAGTAAAGATAATGTTATTTCGGATTGAATTACTCATTTTTTATTTCTGATTTTTTTATATGTGATGCATGCATGAGTTATTGAGTTACTCTAGAAAAATTAGAGGTTTTGGACCTCGGGAACCCTGTCAAAAAAAATCAGACATCAAATCGGGTTTTTAAAGCTTTAAAATTGTGGTTAAAATCAAGAAGGTAACTTGCTGTGATGATATTTCTCTCATCTTATATCCGATTTTAGATCTGTAAAGTGATATGGATTTACATTGAGTAGATATGTCTGCTGTGAAATTTTCGGATATTTTGATCACTGTTTAGTATTTTTTCCCTTTTAGAGAATCTGTTTTTAAATTTAAAACTCGTTAGGGTTTACCAAAACCCTAATCAGACTTGTGTTAGTCATAAATCCCAAACCACAGATCCGATTCATGATCTGTAAAAAGTGAGTATTATTATTTTTCTGTCTATTATTCACCACTAAAATTTCAGAGATTTTTGTTTAGGATTGCTATTTATGTCTGTATTTTCAATCTGGAATAGCTGTTTTAATCCCTGTTAAGAGTGATATATTTTAGCTCAGATTGTCGGAAGGGTTTCTCCCTAACCGGAGATGATTTTTACGATCTGTAAATTGGGAAATATCTATTTTTCTTCTTAGTTAGTCTCTGTAAAATTTCATAAATTTCTATGAAGATTTGACTCCTGGTTCAGGTCTTGGATTGAAACTGGTTGGTGAATTAGGACAAAAATAGCATATTTTTAGGGTTTAATGCATTTTTTGGATTAATTTAATGTCAAAAAAATTGTTTTTATAATTCCAATTCGACATTAGGGTTATAACAAGTGTAGGTACCAATTTTTATGGATTTTAGAATCCATTTGATGGCTGAATTAAGCAAATTACAAAACTGGGTTCCTGAAAGATCCAAAAACACTGCTAAAATCACAGTTTTTGTGATATTATTGGATTTTCGTGCATAAGCATATATTTTTAGGGTTTAATCATGTTCATAATCATATTAGGATGCTTTAGGTTTAATTTTGTGCTTATTTGATTTCATTTAGTGCATAAAACCTAAGTTTTTACCAAAATCTATTTCTAAAAACCCTGATTTCAAGGCCATAGTCTTGCTATCGGGGGCAATTTAGTCATTTGACCTAAATTTCGAAATCTCTAACCCTAATTTCATATTTTTAATCATGTCATAGCATATTTGGTTTCAGTTTATTCCATTCAAATTTCAAAACTTGCATTTTATCAAAATATCTTTCTAAAAACCATAATTTCAAGGCCGTAGTCTTGTTATTAGGGGTATTTTGGTCATTTTGACCCCAATTTCGAAATTTCATATTTTAATTTATTATTTCTTCATATTTTATCATTTTGATTTAAGGAAATCATGGCAAAAAGGCTTATATCTAGCAAAATCCAGCAATTTCCTGATATTGCTGGATAAATCTAGAAAAGCCAACATATTTTCATTAACCAAGTTTTCTAGTTTTGCAGGTACATTGAAGACTTTATTTTTCATGTATTTAAATTTCAATAGTGATGTAAACTAAATTAAACTTTGGAATAAGAATTTACATTTCCTGCTTAGCTTAGGCAGCATTGCATATAGTTTATTTTTATAATGTTAATGTGTGATGGATGATGATTCATGCATATTTTTACAAATTCACCATGGTCTACACGAATGGCACATACACTAGCTTTTATGAAGTTTATAAACTTGGTGGAATTCGTATTTATGGACATAGTCAGAATATGAATGATACCCAGATTTATGATCTTCACATTAGCCACATTCAGCCTACACTCTTAGGCTAACTTCAAAAATGCACTGCATTTCTCAAAAATACAAAAAGATTTTCTCAATTCCTCAAATCCATATTCATTCATTTCATGCATTTGCCAATTCCAATTCAAATTCCAATTCAAATTCCAATTCAAAGAAGTTCATTTTCTCAAAATCTCCTAAGTCTTATAGCAAAATCGATTTTTCCAAAAGCATTGAATTTCAAAGAATATTTCAAGTGTTTTTCAAGTTCATAAACTCAATTTTCCAAAGTTATGCAGTCAATTTCAAAGTTTGAAGTTAGAATTTTTCTAAGTCTTATTCAAAAGAATATGGATTTGCCAATGATATTTCAAGTATTTCCCAAGTTCCAAAATTCAAATTTTCTAAGTTAGAATTTCAATTTCAAAGTTTGAATTCAGAGAAACCAAGTATCTCAAAATCGATTTTCACAAAACCTCTAGATTCTTCAGAAATCGATTTTTACTTTTCTCAGAAGTACATTTCAAATCCCAATTCACGATTTTCCATGTGATATCTATTCTAAGTGTTTCAGTTATTCAAAGCAAACATCATGTTTTCAAATGTGCATTTTCTGAAAATTCATAGCACATGCCTGATTCTATGTGCATTTAGAAATTAGAATATGATTTAGACAAGTTGAATAGAGTAGAGCATAAGATTGATCCTTGGTTCAATTACCCCTGTTAAAGGTGGCAGGAACGGTTGAACCTCGTACCGACAGGCGAGTCCCATTCTACGAAATTTTCCCGCATTTTAAAACGGAGGCGAGTTATTTTCAAAATCTTTTTCAAAGGTCAGTTTGACTTGCAAAAGTAAAATTTTGCGATGATAACATGGTGATATATATATTTTTCAAGGTTGGCAGCATACCAAAAAAGTGAAACTTCCAAATTATTGTTCTTTTAAGATGTTATTAACACGATAAAAACACTTTAAACAGTAGAGTTTGTATATCGTTTTTTTGTGTGTATCTTTACATGTATTTTATATTTTTAAGAAATATCATTATTTTTTGGATATTATTCAGAGAAAGACTAGATTTTTCCTCGCCAATGTTCCCTCGAGACTGAGACTTACGAGTCAATCACAAAAAATATGCAACGAGGGCGAAATTTCCTCTTGTTTAATTGTCAAAAACCGGCCACATATATATTCAAAGTCAAAATTTTGAGTCAAAAACAAAAATTTGCCATAGCCTACATCTTCAAAGATTAATTCCAGTAGATGGTTAGGTTGGATTTGATTTAGTGGGCAAACACCACCAAGGCACACCTAGGGGTGTCAACGGGTCAGGTTGGGTTCGGACCCAGGTGAAACCAGACTTGGATAAGATTTTCAGGAATGGTATCAGTTCCAGACCCAGGTCTAATCCGGTTTACCATAAGAGAAACCATACCCGGTAAAGTAATATACTTTTTTTTATCATTTTTACATTGAAAAATTGTGGGTCTTAATCGAAACTCGGGTAGGGCCTGGGTCTCAGGTATAAAATTTCACAAAGTATACCCGGGTCCATGTATTAATCAGACTTTCGGGTCTGGACCCAGGTCTTAATCGGGTCTTCTTATTTGTCACCATACCCACACCCTATATAGGGTTTGGTCCGGGTAAACCCCGCCCGTTGACACCCCTAGACACACCAGCTGGTGTTTGTCCAGGACCTGCGCTCACAGGTCCATCACACCCTTTTAATTTTTAAAGGGAAGGAAACAAAGCAGTCCCGCCTTGGTTCCCATGCTTTGTATCAATCAAACGCGGGACAACACACAGGGTAGAGACCAGTCAGTCCCTGTTCCGGTGCGTCAAACGCTCCCTTCATGTCAAGATAAATAAGCCAAAGCTTTCCGAATTAGAACAATTATACAGATTTAGGAGAGCAACACTTTGGCGATGTAAAATCCGCATGAATAAGTAGATAAAATTGATGGAAAAAGAAAGCTTTCTACTTCAGCTTATTCCACAATATCATGATTAATTTTCTGCTTATTTGTAATTATGTGGATAAAATTAGGGGTGTCAATGGGCAGTGTTTGACCTGGATCCGACCCATACCAAACCCTATAGGGTCAGGATTTGGTGATAAATAAGAAGGTTCGATTAGAATTTGGGTCGTACCCAAAGGGTCCAATGTAGCTGGGTATGGCTTGTTAAATTTCATATCAGACCCGAAACCAACCTGAGTTCCTAGAATGTTCCACTAATTTTCAATGTAAAAAGGATAGTTTTTTTTTTTTTTACCAGGTATGGTTCGGGTTTGGTTCATGTAATCTTTATAGGATCCGGGTATGGTTTCTCTTTTGGTGGTCTGATTGAGCCCATATCCGAACTCGATACCAGCATCTCAAATCAGGACCGGATCTGTTTCTACCTGATTCCAAACTAAACCCGACCCGTTGTCACCCTTAGCTAAAATCCTTTAAATATCGTCATACATTAGAGAGCAAAAAGCAAACCGAATATCTTTCAAGCTACATTTTTGTTATAAAATAAACAAAATATATTTGCCATCCCTACCCCACCAATAAAATAAAAAGAGAAGACCCTACCTTGGAAAACAATCATTAAGGGACAAGAAAAAAGCACCATTATTGACTGGTGAACTAAGAGCAAAAGGAGGCACAGGGAAGCAACGACGCCGACCTCGCATCTTGGATCTCATCCCCTCTGCACCCTCTCCTCTATAAATAGAAGCAGCAGAGTGGTGCTCATGACTCAATTGCATCTTGCACACCATGACCCTACTGGTAGAGGGAGCTGCAGCACTGCTTGCCCTCCTTCTACTCTACAAACTATGGCCAAGAAAGCCAGGAAAGGCCTCGTCCACGTCCAAACCTCCGGAACCAGCCGGGTGCTGGCCTATACTCGGCCACCTTCCCATCCTCTCAGAAAACGCACCTCTTCACAGAACCCTCGCGGCACTCTCCGACCGGTACGGCCCCATATTCCAGCTCCGGCTGGGCCAAAAGCGCTTGCTCGTGGTGACCAGCATGGAGATAGCGAAGGAGTGCTTCACCACCAACGACCGAACCCTCGCCAGCCGGCCCTTGCTGCTCAACGCCAAGTACGTCGGCTACAACTATGCCGTGTTCGGCCTGGGCCCGTACTGCCCCTACTGGCGCGAGGTCCGCAAGATCGCCATCCTCGAGCTGCTCTCGACCCGGCGGCTCGAGCTGCTCAAGCACATCCGGGTCGAGGAGGTCGACTCCCTCGTGAAGGGTGTGTACCGACGGTGCGGGAACGGGGAGGAGCCGGTGGAGATGAAGGAGCGGCTGGGCTTCATGGTCCTGAACGTGGTGCTGAGGAAGTTGGCCGGAAAACGGTACTTCACCGAAGAGGGCGCCGGAGAAGACGAGGAGGCGAAGGAGCTGAACAAGTTGGTGGAGGAGATACCTGCCGTCTTCGGCATATTTTCGGCGTCGGACGCGTTTCCTTGGCTGGAGAGGTTCGATGTGGGTGGTGACCTGAAGGCCATGAAGAGGGTGCACAACAGGATAGACAAGATCGCCAGCAGTTGGTTGGATGAGCACCACCGGAGGAGGGATTCCGACAACGTCAGTAATGACTTCATAGATGTGCTTATCACCCAAGTTGAGGAAAATAGGCAGCGCTTGTCTGCTTACAAACCTGATACCATAGTCAAAGCCGTAGTCATGGTGAGTACTAACTCATAAACTTTTTTGGATCCGACTCTCCATGGATTGATCCCTACTAAGTCGGATCTGGTTCTGATCCAGATTCAAAACAGATCCACATTGAACATTACAGATTCGGATTTGGATCTAACAAGATTCATTCCCATATCCGGGCTTTATATTATTTGTACCATTTCACCCACTTGGATCAAGGGCTCAAAAATTGGTATACATATATTTAGTATTGAATACATTAAGGCTTTCCTTGCAGAACATGATAGTAGCAGGGACTAGCACCACGTCAGACACAATGGTGTGGGCCCTCTCTCTTCTACTGAACAACCGCCACGAACTGAAGAAGGTGCAGGAAGAGTTGGACATCCACGTAGGCAGGGAGAGACACGTGGAGGAATCAGACATCAACAAACTGCCATACTTGCAAGCTGTAGTCAAGGAGACCATGCGCCTTTGCCCAGCGGTCCCACTGCTGCTCCCACACGAGTCGATGGAGCCAGTCAACGTTGCTGGCTATGACATACCAGCAGGGACAACCCTCTTTGTGAACGTGTGGAAGATGCAGAGAGACCCAAGAGTGTGGTCCGACCCAGATGAGTTCAAGCCAGATAGGTTCTTGACGACCCACAAGGACGTCAATGTTTATGGTCAGAACTTCGAGTACATTCCCTTTGGGTCTGGTCGAAGATCGTGCCCGGGGTTGATGATGGCCGTCCAAGTCGCTCACCTGACGTTGGCACGCCTGCTTCATGGGTTCGAGTGGCGCACGCCCATGGATGGGCCGGTCGACATGACCGAGGGCAATGGCTTAGCCATGGCGAAAGCTACGCCACTTCATGTCTTGCTGAAACCACGTCTCCCTCCCCATCTCTACGAATGATGAGATACGTAGCTTGTGTTTTTTTATCTTTGTCTATGAATGTATTTCCAAAGCTTGTGATAACTTTGGATTTTAAAAGTTTTAAGAGCATAAATAACCTACTTTCCTATTTGAATTAGATGATAAAAATGAGTGCATTGTGTGTGTATGTAAGCGGGTGCATGCATGAATGCACATATTCATGTGTGTGTTTGCTTGTTTTTTTTCATCATAGACATAGGGCTGGAAACAAGGCTCAGCTTAGTTTGGGCTCGCAAAGAGCTCGTTTGAACACCTAAAATAGGTTGGGCAAGCTGGACATGAATGATAGGTACTTGTCTCAGCTCGACTTGTACAAGCTCATCTGGTAGTTATAAGGAAACAATGATTCTCTCTTGTTAAAACAACCTATATCCTCTACACTTAACCAACATTTGGTAGATTATCCAACCCAGAACCTTCTTAGTTATTTTTAGGGGTTCGGTCCGTTAGCACATATCTGTTTAGTTATTCAGATAGTGACTGGCATTTTCTTTTTACTATGCATCACACACCTCATGTGGATCTAGCTTTCTGCAGAGTAGAACACATTATGAGTAGGGGTGGCAAAACCTGACACAACCCGCCAACCCCCCTCTTAGGCGGGTTCGGGTTGGGCAAAAATGAACCCGTTTAATAAACGGGTTGACCCACCTAACCCGTTTATTAAACGGGTCGGGTTCGTGTTAGGGGTATGCCAACCCACCAACCCGGCTGACCCGTTTAATAAACGGGTTAGGCGGGCGGGTCAACCCACCAACCCGTCCGCCAACCTGACCCACCAACCTGACCCGCTAACCTGCCAACCTGTTTACCCGAACCAACCAGTTTATTAAGCGGGTTGGCCGGTCGTGTCGGGTTACCCGTTTAATAAACGGATCGGGTTCGGGTTGAGGTATGCTGACCCACCAACCCGACCCGATTGCCACCCCTGATTACGAGAGATGTGGAAGGGGGCTGGTTGCTCCGTTATATGCATGCTAATGGGGCAAGTGTGTTTCTCATTGTGGTTCACCTTCATCTTTTTCGTGGTCTATATCATGCGAGTTATAGCAGTCCTAGGAAAAACTAATACGAGCCAAGGAGGAGTGTCGTTGAGTGCATATCGTGGGGCTGTGTGTAAGTTTGGTTAATGTAATATAAGCAAGCCAGCTCAAAGCTGGCTTGTTTGACTTGGGCAGTTTACGAGCTCGAACTAGGCTTGGCACGCCACAAGAATGAGCCAAGCTTGAACACTTCAAGCTCCACCCATTCAGCTCGTTTACTAGCCTTACGTTGGCCCATCTTTTAACCAAAACTGCAAAAACTGAAAACAAAAAAGACAAGCCAAATTAATGTTTCAAGCCATTTTTTTAAAGAGAGATAAATGAAGAGTCAAGGTTCATTAGCCCTGGTAATTATAATCCAACCTTGACTATCTCATACTTAACTCTGCAGAAAGTAGCTACCAATCTGAATCTGAATAATCGCCTGCGAGTCCCAAATCGAAATGAGGTCTAAATGTAGATCCAATAGGAATTTTGATATAACATAGCTTTTCCTTTTCCCTTTTCCCTTTTCCTTTTCCCGTTTTCATCAGTCCATCTTGTGTTTCTTGAGTAGGGATGTAAAATCCCGTTTTACAAAAAACTCATTTTATATTCATGCCCCACATCTTGTGCTCAAAGTGTTCATCCATGCAATGACAGCCAAATTTCCTCTTAGCAACTAATCGTGAAACTTCTACAAAGCCACGTCGGGTTTAGTCGTAAAAAGATCAGCAGCATATTTGAAGTCAAAAATTTCACTAACCATGGCAAATACAAATCGACTAAATCATTGTCATTCTTTTAATTTTACAATAGCTTATGCTTTTAATGATTAATTCTGCTAAAAATGTTAATGTCAAGATACATAAACCAAAATGTTCTAAATTAGTACAACTAGGAAAATGAAGGAGAGAAACATTTTAAGAATAAACGGAATCATGAAGGACCCTCTCTCTCTCTCTCTCTCTCTCTCTCTCTCTCTCTCTCTCTCTCTCTCTCTCTCTTTAGTCTTTAGGCTGGTTGGTACGTGAGAAGAATCAGGGTTTGAAGGGGTGGATGCTCAGGCCTTCTTTGTTGGAGAACCTTGTGTCTCAATCTCAAGTGATTGTAGAATCATCGAAGAGGGATGCTTCGGCATTTTAGTCTTCAAAGAAACAAGGTTGTCTCCAACCATGACGCAATAATCAAATGTAGATCGATGAGTCATTGGGTAGGCGGCTCAGTATGAATCACAATAACCAACTACTTGAATCTTTCTGGTGGAAGACATTAAAATTTCTTGTTTTGGAGAATTCTTAATATATCGCACGACCTGCATGGCAACGTTCATATAAGACTGTCGTGGCTGACCACTAAATTGACTTAGAATATTGACTACAAAAATAATATCGGGTTGAGTTATAGTAAGATATAACAACCGACCCACTAGGTGCCTATACGGCCCTAGATCCTCCAACAAATCCTCATTTTTATTACTATGTTTGACATATGATTCCATGAAAAATTTACTTGGCTTGGCTCCAAAGTAACCCATGTCTTACAGGAGATCAAAAGCTTATTTTCGTTGAGATAAGAAAATACCATTTTTAGATCTTGCAACTTCAATGCCGAGGAAATATTTTAGTCGACTAAGGTCCTTCAATCAGAATTGTTGATTGATGTGAGACTTAAGATGCTTGATGTATGTAATATCATCTTTTGCAATGATAATGTCATGATTCACATAAACTAGAACAAAAATGTGTGTGTCATTAATAACTTTTGAAAAAAATGAATAATCAGCCTTAGATTGGGCGGATCCTTCTTGAAGTAGATAGTGTGAGAGCTTGGTAAACCAATTTTTAGAGGATTGTTTGAGTCCGTACAGTGATTTGTACAACTTGCAAACTTTATGCTCCCTCTGAACAGAAAAAACTGATGGTAAATTCATATACACCTCTTTATCAAGGTCCCAATATAGAAAAACATTGATAACATCTAATTGATAGAGATGCCAATTTTTTATTACTGCAATAGCTATCAAGCATCGCATTATTACCAACTTAGCAACGGGAGCAAAGGTCTCATTATAATCCAACCCTTCAATTTGGGTATAGCCCTTGAACATGACTTGAGCTTTATACCTTTCAATGGAGCCATCAAAGTGATATTTAATTTTAAACACCCACTTGCAACCAACTAGGTGTTTGACTATGGGTAGATCTATCACTACAACAATCTAGTGGATTAGCGACGACCTAAATCCGTCGCTAACAAGATTAGCGACGGATTAGCATTGCATTAGCATCGAATTAGCGACGAATATCTTCCATCGTAAATTTTTTTATGCTAATAAGCGACGACATATATCCATCGCCCATTCCGTCGCTTAGTAGCGACATACTGTATCTGTCGCCAGTTCCGTCGCTACCTTCAACGGTAATAATAAATAGCGACTGATATAACCATCGCTAATCCGTCGCAAACAAGGAAAAAAATTAAAAATAAATATTTGAAAATTAAATATCGAGAAAAAATTTCTCGTACAATCTATATTTCCTATGAATAAAAAATAAAGTACACATAAAAATACATATAAAAGGAAACTAAAACAATTAATCGTTCCACTTTAAAATTTGCAAGTTATAATTATTTATAATTCAACATTTACATTTTCGAAACAAAAAGAAAGTAGAACAAATTCAACACAATAATCTAATCATCGCCAAGATTTTGTGTGTCTTCTTGTTCATTGCCTTGATCTGTCCCTTCAGCTCTACTACGCTGATTATCACCAACAACCTACACAAGAAAAGAAAGGTCAGTATTGATAAATAAAATATATTAAAATAAATTATACACTATATGTGATTCTATCATGAATGATATGTGTTCTAAGGTAGTAAAAAAACTCTATATGTGATTATATCATGCTCATATATGCACTAAGGCAGTCAGAAAAACTCTATATTTGATTCTACCATGCTCATACGTGTTCTAAGGCAGGCAAATAACTGTATATGTGATTCTATTATGCTCATATGTGTTCTAAGGCAGTCAAAAACCTTTATATGTGATTCTATCATGCTCATATGTGCTCTAAGGCAGACAAAAAACTTTATATGTGATTCTATTATGCTCATATGTGTCCTAAAGCAGTTCTGTCAAGCTTATATGTGTTCTAAGGCAGGCAAAAAACTGAATATGTGATTATATCATGCTCATATGTGTTCTAAGGCAGTCAAAAAAACTTTATATGTGATTCTATCATACTCTTATGTGCTCTAAGGCAGTCAAAAAACTTTATATGTGATTCTATCTTGCTCACATGTGTTCTTAAGCAGGCAAAAAACTATATATGTGATTATATCATCCTCATATGTGTTCTAAAGTAGTCAAAAAAATTGTATATGTGATTCTACCCTGCTCATATATGCTCTAAGGCAGTCAAAAAACTATATATGTGATTTTATCATGCTCATATGTGTTCTAAGGCAGGCAAAAAACTGAATATGTGATTATATCATGCTCATATGTGTTCTAAGGCAGTCAAAAAACTTTATATATGATTCTATCATGCTCTTATGTGCTCTAAGGTGGTCAAAAAACTGTATACGTGATTCTATCATGCTCACGTTTGTTGTAAAGCAAACAAAAAACTGTATATGTGATTATATCATGCTCATATCTGTTTTAAGGCAGTCAAAAAAATTGTATATCTCATATCTGTTTTAAGGCAGTCAAAAAAACTGTATATGTGATTCTACCATGCTCATATATGCTCTAAGGCAGTCAAAAAACTGTATATGTGATTCTATCATGCTCACATGTGTTCTAAAGCAGGCAAAAAACTATATATGTGATTATATAATGCTCATATGTGCTCTAAAGCAGTCAAAAAAACTGTATATGTGATTCTACCATGCTCATATATGCTCTAAGGCAGTAAAAAAACTGTATATGTGATTCTATCATGCTCATATGTGTTCTAAGGCAGGCAAAAAACTGAATATGTGATTATATCATGCTCATATGTATTTTAAGGCAGTCAAAAAAACTTTATATTGATTCTATAGTGATCATATGTGTTCGAAGGCAGTAAAAATATTATACTGAAATATTATATAAAAGGTCAGCATTGATAAACAAAATATACTGAAATAAATTATATCCAATGCACCTAAGTTAAGGCAATCAAAGTTATATGAAATCTAACGACATGCAATATATCGCATGAAACTTTCATACCTGAGAGGCACCTGTAATTGAAGTTTCCCTGTTCTGCAAAAAACTGTTGAACTCAGCTCGGAGAACGTCGGCGATGGTTTCATGGAAGTAGTCACGTATTGTGTCCTTAATGATCTGGCGTACATCTTCACCGAAAAAATAGGATGCTTGGAGCTTATGTCAACAGAAGAAGTCTGTGAGCTGAGATCGGAGGAAGCAACAACAGGGGAGGTGTTCATATTACTCCCAAACCCGAACACACGATCCTTTTTGGGTTCACCTGTTGCAGTCACCCATGCTGCAGAATCAAATGATGACTACTGAGTAGAGTCATCACCATATCGCTCTACCATCTGTTGCTCATATGCCTCCTACAAAATAATGTTTACAGTATGCATTAATAATTAAGAATTACAATGTTTATGATAACTTGTGTAGTACAATGAGTATTAATAGAATAAATACATATCGTTGTCGTTCTCGCCTTCTCTGATACGAAGTCTCCCATAGTCTTCCGTTTATGTGTTTCAACAAACAAATCCTTATATGGTACAATGCCTCATTTTTCTGCTTTCTGCGAAGTTAAATGATAAAATATTTAGTTAACAGGTTTGCAACAATACTTATAAAATTGATAATATATATATTGATGAGTTATCATTTTCTTCAGGTAGCTCCCAAAAGTCTTAGATCCACCTGTGTGTAGATGGGCTTCGAGCATTTTTGCTCGATTTTGTGCAGCTTTCGCAGAGCGAATTCGAAATGCATCATCCGCCCACTTGTCGCACATTCCCTCCCAATAATCTCTATTGATAGTAATAGGGCCATGGCCCTTCCACTGTAGTGGATCATCTATTCTGCCAGATGCTTTTTTTGCTACAGTCTTCATATTATGCAGCATTGTGAACACCCCAAATTTTTCAAAGTTTTGTAAAAATGACCCTTTTGCCCCTAACCCCATTTTCCGAGAAAATTAAAGCAGTTTCAAAGCTCATTCTTCAGATTTTCTGAATTAAATTCCATATTGGTATATTCAAAGTTAATTTCGGATCCAAATCCAGAACTTTAAATCCATATTTCCTCAAAAACCAGATCCAAACCCATTTCTGAAGAAATTTTCTCAAAATGGCTTTAAAATTCTCAGAAAAAATTCTCTTTTATAAATATTTTACAAAAACACAAAAAAATTAGTTTTAAATCTTTAATTTCTCGTAAAGCTTTAGGATTATTCTAAAAATACAAAAAAATTGGAAAATAACATAAAACAAAACCAAAAAATTGGAAAAATTACAAGAAAAGCAAATGATTCTCAAGGTTTTAAGAAGCTTCTTGCTGAAAACCTCAATTTTGAACTATTTTACAAAAATTCTTTTTAAGGGGAGCCTCTTTTAGGAAATATCACAAAAATTCCAACGACCCCTTCCCGCGCCTTTTTCCTTCTCTCTCCATCGTTCGATCTGCAACCGCATACCTTCATCGCCACCTTCAATCCTCAACGGGTTTTCCCCTCTGGAAGCTTCCATTTCCTCTTTAAGAAGAGGCCAACTCCCGTCTTCTGGCCATCCATTATTTTTCGGAGGATTGATTATCTGAGAAAAAAAAAAACATTCATTCCCGCATAAGCAATTCTTCTTCAGCATCCGTTGATTCCTTCTATCGGGCACCCCTCTTCCTCTCTAGCATCTTCTCTTCCATTTCCCATTTCTCAACCTAAGGATTTCTCCTGCAAGAGCCAAAGGGTGATCTCTCGAGGTGTCTCATCCAGGGTTGTTCGAAGGAGATTCAAGCCCTCCACAAACAAGGTAAGAATTCCTTCCCTCCCCCCTCCGATTGTAATTTTCCTTCTTGACTTCTCGTTTTTTTTTTTTAAACGCATACACTGTGAATCCGATTTGTATATAACAAACCGGTTCACATTGTGCAATAGTGATGGAATCTATGTTCCTACATTTCGATCTTCCTTCTTTTTTTTATTTTATTTTATGATTCCTTTCGATTTCCCATGTTTCTTGTTTCTCTGGATTTTTTTTTTTTTTGCATAATTAATCTTCTGTTTGATGTAATGTAACGATCATCATCTTTTCCTGTTCTTTATAACGTTGTTTCATTCCTCTTTACTGTTTCATGGATTTTCATTTGCCTCACACTGTAATTGTTTCATTTTATATTTGGGAGAACGACTTCCACCTTAACATCTGGTCTGATCTGTATACCAGATCGGGTCCATTCTGCAACATGTTTTCAAATGATCTCATTAATTTTCCTTTCTGAGGTTATGATCATCTTGCTTGCTTATCTCGGGTTTTGAATCTTCTCAATGCAACGTGCTCTGTACCCTGATTATTATCCTAGCGTCCTTGTTAGTGTTTCCTATGATCTTTTATGAACCCCCCATCTTCAGCTCTCTGCCAATAATGCTTTGCTGCTCGAAAGAATTTTTTGCTTTATCGATTGGCACACACTCACCATATCCTGCCTTACTTGATATCCCCTGAGTGATCTGGAGCCTAGGTGATCGAATCCCTTGCCGGTAAGCAACATTTTGTTGTAGCTAATGAATCTATTCCCAAGCGATGTTCCTGTTAAACTAAGTTCAGCATAAAGTTGACCTCATCAATGACCAATGAGGGTGTCTTTAAAGACACTGATGGCATGGCTCTAATCGATCGGTCCAACCCCCCCCCTGGTTTGTCCCCCTAAGGCACCATTGAGTACTTAGGTTTGCTTGTAAGCAATACCGACTCCTCATGTGCAAAATTAATAGGATCACAGTATCCCAACACATCGAAATCCCTGTTCATGATTGTTATTTTTTTTTTATTACACTAACTAGTTATGAATTTTCATTTGTTTTTCCTTTGTCGATATGGATCCAGCCTTGGCAGATCAACACTCGGTTTTCAGATGTTATGTGTGTCATGCTTTGTCATTTCTTTCCTCTTTGCACAGTTTAAGTCCCTGTTCAATTCAATTTCATCATGAATTCCTTCATCATCTTATGCAGTATATTTCGTTTGATGCTCTGCGTTCCCTTTTTTTTTTAGTTTTTGCATCTTACATTCTGTATTTCACTGATGTTAGATCGTTTTTTTCTTTTCTTTCTCTTAGCCCACGGGTATTTTGCTTTGTTCCAATAGAATGCTACGATTGTTGAATAACCATATTCAATGAACTGTTGATTGTTGTTTTCCTAGTTCATTTGAAACTCTGTAATATAGCATCAATACCTATATATCTGTACTCATTTTGCACTATGTAGACAGGTTCGTATGGCCATCATTTGCAATTTCTTTTTTTTTGTTGTTATTTTATTTCCTTTTCATTAGCATCACTATAGCTGCCTCTTTGATTCTCTGCACCATGTGACTCCATCCGAGAGAATTTAGAATTCCTCATGATTTAAAAAGGATTGCTCCGAGTTTTAATCCTCCTACATTCCCCTCATTGATTGATACAACCACTGAAATTCCTGATTGGTTGCACCAAACCAAGTCTGTCTCATGGATATCAGCACAACATCGAAAAAGCTCCTTGTTCGGCATTGCAATATAAAGAAGATCAACCGATGGCCTTGATTCAAAATAAGGGATTCGACCACCCATCCTTCGGAAATTGAATCGATGGCATTATAGCAAGCCAATGAGTTTCGACTGGAAGTCAATGCGAGAGTTGAGCCACAGAAGCTGAAGCTGAAAGAGGAGGCCAGGGCAGGATGACTGAGAAAATTCTCTGCAATACCTTATCCTAGTTTGAGATACAGGAGTATCAACCAATTACTTTGCAGGGAAAAGTGGAATTTAGCTACTCTGATTCAACATTCAGGCAATCTCTTGTTGAATTTCTTCTTTCTTTAGTTAATGACAAGTCTGTGATTTTTTTTTTATTTGCTCACCCTTTCAATTCATTAAGTGTATCCTGTTTCAAGTCCTCGGCCCCATCATCTTTGCTGCCCGTGCTTTCAGCAGATGAGTCACCTGTAGGTATTGCATTGTATATAACCAATGTTTGTTACCCTCTCATGATCCATCTGTAGCGATTCACCACATCCCATCTACCTATTACCCTGTTTTCAAACTAAAAAAAAAAAAAGGGGAAGATATTCATGATTTGAGGATATAACTGTTAGTAGAGGCCATCGATGGGGGGGTTGGCCCAGGTCTGTTAAAATTCTTGAACGAGGTGGTCATGACCAAGAGGGGCATCGTTGCTATCTCAACAATTCCAGCAGCACCCCCCCTCTGTATGTCGTATTCCAACCTGTATTAGGATCAACCCTCAATTGAGTTAGGCTACCAGAATCCAATGAGTGGCCCTGTGAAAATTCATGAAAAATCTTGATTCATTGGCCCGAGAATCAATCTTCTGAACTGATGTAAAGTTTTTTTTTTTTTTTTTAGTTATCATCTGAAACAGATTGGGAATTATTGATTGGTTTTATACCCATTCCATCTTCCTATACCTACAACCTATGCATCTCTTTGATCCTCCCTTTTGCTGTCGTAATTACAACAGTAGTCATACACATGTTTCTGTACTTGTATAGTGTTCAGGTATCCTTCATAAACTGTACATGCCATGACAATCTTATTTGGTAATGTCGATACCTGTACTGTTGTGTCTAGGATCTCCACTTCCAGCAGCCTTCTCACCCCCTATGTTTGCATATCTTCACTCTTTGCAAGTATGGTTCACCAGCCACTTTCACTATGTCTACAACATCCCATTTGCTGTGTATTGGACATCATATCAACCCTCCAGTCACTGCTGTAGTTCTTCCAGCCCATTCACCTACCAACATTTCTCCATCAGGTTCACCCTATCACCTAGGTAACTGTAGCATCAAGTCTTCCTAATTGGGTTAGGAAATACTTGATTTACTGCATCCTACACGCATCTTCTCTTCTTGTCATATTAATGCATGTGCATTTCTCATTAGGTTTGAATCATGCCTTTAGGTATATATATCCTATTCCTCCATGTATATAAGCATTCTCATGTACATTTGGCATAATATCTTCCATTCATCTTGTGCTAACCTTGTTTTGAAGGAATTAGATAGAAATTGCTTTTCCCTTCTTAGCTCAGGAGTATGATTTCAATTAAATTGTAATAGCTAGGTATAAATGAGAAATTTCCATTTCCTGCTTTAGGTAGAATGAATGAGCATTATAAACATCACGAATTGCTTGTTTTCATTTTTGCCTCTATTTCTCAAATTCTCACAATGGTGAAACACGAATGGCACGTGCACCATTTCGTAAGAGATAATAAATACTAAGTTGATGATCCACATCAATGGCCATAGTCAGGGTATGGACAAAACTTAGCATTTTTATCTTTTACAAAATAACACTGGATCCACACTGGATCCACTTTCAAAATTCATCATATTTCCCTAAAATATTTTCTTCTTTTATCAGAATTTAACTTAAAATTAATCCAAAATATATACCAATGGCCATAGTCAGGGTATATTGAGGGTTAATTTCATTTTAAATTCTATAAAAGCACCAAAAAGGTATTTTATCCTTCATTTGAATTTAGATATGACTATTATATAATACATTCAATGGCCATAGTCAGGAATGTATTATATCATTAGTCTTATTTAGATTCATTTGAAGAATGAAATATAATTTTCAAATCCAATTTCAACTTATTCAAGTTCATTCATCATATAGGATATAATTGCATCATATTTTCGAAATTTCCTTTTCAAAATTCCAAGTGATTCTCCTTCTTCATTTCTCAGATCCAATCTTATTCAAATCCAATTCGATTTCATTTCAATATTCAAAAATTCAATTTCAAAGTCCAAATTGACTTTGAAATTCCAAAATCATTTCATATTCAAACTTCAAATTTCCAACTCAAATCAAAATTTAAATTCAAAGTTCAATTTAACTTTGAAGTTATCTTCTGATTTCAAAATCAAGTTCATCCCCTTATCTTCAAATCAAGGTTTGGATTTGAATCTCAAGTTTAAATTTGGGGTTTCTAAAACCCATATCCATATTTAAAAGGTCCTATTTAGACTCTTCATAATCCGAATCCAAAGTTAAATCCTAGTCTCAACTTGAATCCAGATTTCCAAGTATAAAACTCAATTCCCCTTTTGGATCTTAGATTACAGATCCAAATTCTATTTTAGGATCCAGAATCCAATTCTACTTTGGATCTCAGATTACAGATCCAAATTTCATTCTAGGATCCAGAATCCAATCTACTTCAGATCTCAGATCTCAGATTCAGATCCAAATCCTCCCTAGGATCCAAAACCCAATTCTACTTTGGATCTCTGGCTTCATATCTAAATCCTCCTTAGGATCCAGAACCCAATTCCACTTTGGAACTCAGATTACAGATCCAAATTCTATTTTAGGATCCAAAATCCAATTCTATTTTGGATCTCAGACTTTAGATCCAAATTCGTTCTAGGATCCAAAACTCAAATTCTACTTTGGATCTCAAACTTCAGATCCAATTACATTTTCCGACCTTATCTTGGATCTCAGATTTTAGATCTAAATACCTTCTTGGATTCCAAATCTTGAATCCAATTCCATTCAAAATTCCAAATCCAAATTCCACTTTAATTCCAATCCTTAAAACCAATTCCATTTCATTCCAGATTTCAAATCAAGTTCCCATTTTCAGATCCTAAATTCAAAATTCAACTTTGAACTCTATTCAGAATCCAGATCTTGGATTCAGATTTCATCTTGAAATTTCAACTTTTAAATCAAATTCCATTTCTCAATTTTATTCAGATTTCCCAATTCCATCTTTTCTTCTGATTTAATTCCATTTCTATTTTCATTCAAAGTCCATTTATAAACTTTGAAAAATTCCTTTCTCCTCTTTTTATCTCAAAACTTCAAAATCACTTTCCAAAAATCCAGATCTATTTTCCCGAGCTCTTGATCATTCTAAAAACTTAAAACTTTAATCTTAAGTTCTAAGTTAGAAAACATTTCTTCACTTTATCAGATTCACTTGGAAATTCTTCAAAACATTTTCAAAAAGAGCATACATCTTTTCATTTGCACAAGCATGATTCATTGTGCATTTAGACTTAGGATAAATACTTAGATAAATTCTTTGCAAAACAAAAGGCATAAAATTCGACCCTTGGTTCGATTACCTCTGGTAAAGGCGCCAAAAACGATCGAACCTCGTACCGACAAGCGGATCCCGTCTCCCAGTTTTCCCGCAAATATTTCAAAAACGGAGGCGAGTTATTTCAAAAAAAAATCAAAATTAAGGTCAAGTGAGATCCACAAAAGAGTTCCTCTTCTTTCCTTTTCTCTTTCTCTTCTCTTTTCTCTTTCTTTCCATCTTTCATTTCCTCCCTTCAAAAAGGAGGAAAATAGAGGTTGGAAAGGAAAAGAGGAGAAAGAGAGAGAATATTACAAGAGGAAAATTTTTGCAATGATCAGAGTTTTGGCAACCGTGATGGGACCCATCCCCGTCTGGTCGAATTATGCCTTTTCTTCTTTGCTTTGATATTATCTAAGTCTTTATTCTTCAAATGTCAGCTATATTTTCATGCAAACCTTAGGAAGCCTAGATTCTGTCCTAAGCTGACATCATTGCATATAGGATTTAAGTATGGTTTGGTAGGACCATATTGAGGAGATTATTCCATGCTCACATTAGACTTAGGTCTGAAATACAACTCTCCTCAATTCTAGGGATTGAATGCAAACAATGTATGCAAGTGTATGCTTCTCTTCATTTTAATCTATCTCTTTAGGACTTGCATTAGAACCTTCTGATTTTATTGCATGTTGATCATATTTTGAAAACATCCCTACCTATATTGTCCCGGTCTTCACGTTGCTGGGCTGTCTCACTGAACCATAGTTCGGGAGAGAGCCTCACAACTGGACCACTTATTTGGGTTCGCGCCCCCCTACCACGTACCTAAGGGCCATAGTCCGAGGTATATCGGTAGGTGCTCAAGGATGTTGGGAAGCCATTACTTTAGAACCGGAGAAATATTTCTATGCCATGTACTTCGAGCTTCGACTCGGGTATATCGGCGTATCTTGATTGGAATCAGATGATCTGAACCCTAGAGTTTGGATTAAGGTCCTACAAGCCATTTCAAATATTGCATTTAGAGTCAGCCTTTAGGGAGTGCTGTGTGCGCATCCTTGTTTGTACAGCTTTAGTTATATGATAATTCTCTTATTCTCTCATATATATATGTATCAAACCCTTTTCGAAAACTCTGGGTGTATTATTCAAAACTTACCCTTATTTTCAAAAACCCCAGGTGTATATTCCTATCTACCTATATTTCTTTTCTCTTTTAGATCAAATTTTCTTCAAAAATCCTGGAAAATTCCTTTTCATCAACATTTTCAAAATTTTCAGGTTTAATTCTTCAAGGAGTTTGTCCGTAAGTCCTGCATTTTATCTAATTCTCCCTATTTTTTTCTTCTTCCCAGTATCACTTCAATGGCGTCTGATTCCCTCGATACTGTCTTTCCCCGAGATCATGTCTTCTATCAGATTCAGGATGGATCCCCGGATCTGCAGGTCATCCAGTCTCATCCTTTCTTCCCTCGGTGGTATTATTCTTGGTTCGCCACCTTCTCACGTATGTTCCCAGACCACTTGGATGACTGTGGGTTGGAGATGGCATCAGCAGTAGGCAAGCGAACCATCAACGGAGCTCTGATTCAGGCTATGGCAGAACGGTGGAATCCACGTACCTGCACATTCTGGTTTCCTTGGGGAGAGATGACTCTACTGATGGATGAGTTCAATAACATTATGGGATTGCCCGAACCAGCCGGTCAACCAGATGATCCTGTTGAGCAGCAGTTTTTGATCAACATCAAAGGAGTGGATGTTCAAGAAGCCTTAGCCAGAGCAACAGGGAGCAGATCCTGGCCCCTTACTGAGATTGGTGGGAATCAGTTCATCGACCTGTTCGAACTATATCAAAAGTACGGAGCCTACAAAGAGGTTGACACTATGTCTCGAGCAGCGAAAGACAGAATTCAACATGCCATGATCCTATGCACAGTGGGGTTAGCTTTTTTTCAAGATGGTCAGAATTTCATAGATATCAGAGTCGCTCAGCTCTTTCGAAGATGGAGAAATAAGCAGACCCGTCAACTTTCAGTTTCCATGGCCGCATTAGCCTTTCTTTACAGAGGCTTGGCTCGATTTGCTCTTGGGGAGACCATTCTGGTAGAAGGATGCTCTTACGCCCTGCAGTCGTGGTTCCTGCGACACGTTCCCTCGAAGGCCAGTTCTTTCAAGTTCAACAGTAACCAGCCAAAGTCAGTCATTCAGTGTCGAACTTTGATTGAGAAACTGCATCAGGAAGAAATTACTTGGGACTTCTTTGACAGAAGAGAGACTGTTCCTCGATACACCTATGCACGTGACAAGCGCTACAAGTTGATGGGCCCTTTCTTTTGTGTTGATTATCAGCCGGAACGATGTCTGAGGCAGTTTTCGCAGCGGCAGGTTTGTGCCAACACCCGTTTCCTGATAGGCAACGTGCCAGAATTCAACCTGCAGTCGGATCAGTGGTCTGGGGCATATCATGTCGCTAAATATACCTGGGATTCCTTTATTTCTCTGTCTATATTTCATGGGCCAAATGTATTATCTGAATATCAAGAGTGGTGGCAAACTGTTTGCCCACCCTCTCTTTGTCTTTGAATGTTAAAAATATCAATAAAAATTTACTTTTTGGCCAAAGATGTTGTTTTCTGTATTTTCTTTATAGCACAAATAAAAGTCATAAATTTTGGGTGACGACCTAATCCTGGGTAAAAGGGATATTCCTTCCACATTTCTTCAATATATTTTATCATGGTTGACGACCTCGCCTAGGTAACAAGGCATATTTTTCTGTTATCATCAAAATGGTAACACAATTATCACAAGTCATGTGATGACCCAATCCCGGGTAATGGGATAATCTCTTGAAATTGTCTACCAAATCCCTTCATTTCTTGCTTTTTCTCAAAGAAATTGTGATTTTCAAAAAGTTTCTCCATACTCTAACCATTCCCATATTCTGCAGGAAAGCTTAGGCATCTAAAAATGGTTCAGACAAGGGCTGGTAAGCAGACTGCACAACAACACAGTGACAGCGAATCAGAGGAGATGAACTCTCCTAGATTATCCAAGAAGAATAACTCAGGGGACGAAAGTGACGTTGATCCGGCCATGTACCAGATCTTTCAAAAAATGATGACCAAGATGATGGCCGAGCAGGCTAAAGTCGTTCCCAAGAAGGCAGCTTCTAAAAGCAAAGCCAAGAAGAAGCCCATGAAAAAGCCCGTCAAGATCAGCAAGCAGAAGAAACAGCGTGACAGTGCTTCTGAGGATTCCGGGTCAGCAGAAGAAGTCTCCGAGGAAGAAGAGCAGTTGATCTACATTCCGAAACATCTGCGGCAGCCCAAGAGGCCAGTGGAAGAGCCAGTATCAGTAAACAAGCCAAAGTATGGGGCCCCCACAGAGGATTCAATACAGGCCTTAACCAAGATAGTCAAGGATCTGCAAATTCGTGACAAAGGAAAGAGGTCATATACCAGGCAGGACTTCTATCTCGGCTTAGAAGGGGACAAGGATCTGGAGAACCTCCCCCGGAAATTCATCAAGTTTGATGGAACCGGCGATCCAAAAGCTCATTTAGCAATGTTCTTCGCAGAATGCGCCCGGTTCAGTGAAGATAACCGCGCCCTTTTCCTTTGTTTTTCCCGCAGCCTGGACGGGATAGCAGCGAAGTGGTACGTTGAACATGTCAATCCCATCGAATTTAGGGATTTCGACAAAGTTGTTAATATGTTTGTTGAACGTGCTCTGTTCAACACGGAGGCTCTGCCTACCCTGAACCACTTATGCAACCTCAAACAGAAGCCCAATGAGAAGGCCAGGGATTTCATCCATAAGTGGAGAAGCATTTGCAATAAGATGAGGAATCCCATTTCTGAGGAACATGCCCTTCAAGTCATCCTCAACAACTTCTGTCAGCCCCTAAAAAGCCTCCTCTTCCCATATCCCTCCAAATCCTTCATCGAACTAACAGAGCAAGCAGAATGGCTCGAAATGGGGGTAGAAAATGGGATGTATGAAGGTTTTTCTTCGGCCAAGAACATCCTGGACCCAAAGAAAAAGGCTCATTTTACCTACTCAGCTGATGTTCCCGAAGACAATGAGGGCAGTAGCAGTAAGAATGACAGCGGCAGTGGCCCGAGGCCCGAGCAGAACAGATGCAGAAAGGGAAAGTTCTTCAAAAACAATGACAAGTCTCTCCCAACCGGTCCTCAACAAAAAAGGGGACTTTCAAGAAAAACCCAAACACATCAATTGGAGCAAAGATAGAAAATTTACTCCTTTGGACCAGCCTATGGAGAAAGTACTGGAATACCTGCTGTCCCACGGGATGGTGAAATTGTCCAAAATTGCAGATCCTCCAGTATTCATGGGGAAGTACAGAGAGCAGTACTGCAAATTTCATAGAGCCATGGGGCATGATACAAAGCACTGCTTCATCTTGAAGCATTTGGTCCAGGACTGTATCGATAAAAGCATCCTCGTAGAAGATGAAGAGGAGGGCAAAATGGAAATTTTATCTGCTCCATTTCCAAAGCATTTAGCATGAACCATCTCAGAACATTTATTCCTTCCGCAAAGCCATATACATCCGTGCTCTAGTGAAGAGCTAAAACTCCAGCATCGGGTAATGGTTCTATATCAGGATCAGCCTGTGTATCAAAAAATGGATATCCTCTCGCTTCTTGACCAAGCAAGTGTACCAGTCAAGGATGAAAGAATTCCAATTTTCCCAAAGAGCTTTCTTAAGAAAGAAGCCTGCACAGAGAAGGCAGAAACCTCTAAAGCAGCAGAGGAACGGGCTGATGATTTCCAGAAGCCAATTACGGCACTCTCCAACATTTCCATTTTCGAATTAACTCACGATTCTCCCAAGCATCGGGAAAAGTTGGATGATCTATTAAGAAAGATCAAGGTGAAACCGGGCACCACGCCTGAAGACATGGCGCAGATTGTAAATCAAGCAATGACCAATGCGCCTATTACTTTCTCTGATGAGGACTTGCCAAAGCCTCATTCATTTCACAATAATGCACTATATATCGTGGTCAGGACCAGGGGCATGACTGTCCCGCACGTACTGGTTGATGGAGGCAGCAGCCTCAACATTTGCCCAAAAATGACAGCAAAAGCCTTGGGATTAAAAGAAGAAGAATACGTGCCCGATCCCATTACTATTTACGGCTTCGATAATCACGGGCAGACTGCCAAGGGCAAAATCTTCTTAGAAATTTTCATCAACTATTCAGTGCATACAGTGCTATTCCATGTCATCAATGTGCCGCCAACCTACAATCTATTATTGGGACGGACATGGATTCACAATGCCAATGCCGTTCCATCAACTCTCCACCAGTGCATCAAGTGGTCAAAAGGTGGAATCATCACTACCATTTTGGGCGAAGACCCTAAAGAAAGGCTGCCACAACCTATGATTCCCCGTCCAACATTTACAGCAGATATTCCCAGCATCCGGGAGGCAGATGAAATCAATCTTAGCGACAGCCTAGAGATGCTAAAATTAAAAGATGTCATGGAAGAGGAGAACGTTGCAGCCACGGTCCAATGGCAGGGACCTTGTTTCTTCAAGCTAGGAGGACGGATCAATTACACCTCTTTCAAAGATCATCCTTTATTCCATCAGTTTTTCAAAGCAAGAAAAGGATTCGATCTGTTGATCAAACATGGATATCAGCCATTCCGAGGCATGGGGAAAGATAAAGACGGCATGATAGAACCCATCATTCCAGTTCGGCATGCAGACAGTTCAGGGTTGGGGTTCACCGACCAGGATTCCAGCAACAAGACAGTTTTTGTCAGAGGAAGCCAATGAAGTGATGATGCCTTAGTTTTTCCTGCTTTTCTATTATCATTTCTTTGTTTAAATCTTGTAGGGACAACACAGTCCCACCTTTTGTCAGAGTCTTGTAAATACTTTACTTCAATCAATGAAAGATCAATCTTTTTCCTCATATTCGGGCATCTATCATTTTCTTCTTATACTTTGTCTATGTCATTGTTCTTTACTTTTTACAAAAATTTGATTTGGCTCGTACTTTCTCTTAAACAACCTTTCTTACATTTTCAAGACTATTAACTCCTGAATCAATGACAAGATTTATTATCAATCCCAAGTATCTAAAATTGGCAAGGTTTCCTGAGATAAAAGACAGAGCAGAAGTCAGTCAGGCAGCAGAGCAGACTGAAGAGCCAGCCGAGTTTGATTCCACCATTCAGGATTTGCCAGAATTTGCTCACATTCATAAGCAGGATGAACCCTCATCTTTGGTTCAAGATCCAACCGAGGATATCAACATTGGGTCGGAAGATGATCCGAAAATTCTCAAAATCGGGTCGAGTCTAAGCGAAATTGAAAAAGCTAGACTCATCCAATTCCTCGAAAAGCATCAGGAAGTATTTGTCTGGACTTACGAAGATATGCTAGGATTGGATATCAAGCTGGTTGAGCATCGAATCAAGTTGAAACCAGAAGCCAGACCAATCAAGCAGAAACTGAGGAAGTTAGACCCTCGAATTGAGCAGCAAGTCAAGGAAGGACTTGAAGATTTGCTAAAAGCAGGCATCCGAGTTATTGATTACCCAGACTGGTTAGCAAACATCGTAGTGGTCCCTAAAAAGAACGGAAAAGTTCAGATTTGCATCGATTTCAGGGATCTCAATAAGGCCACCCCGAAAGATGATTATCCACTTCCCAATATTGACCTGTTGATCGATAGCACAGCAGGTCATGCCATGTTTTCCTTCATGGACGGATATTCAGGTTATAATCAGATCAAGCTGGCCGTTCGCGATCAGTCTAAGACTTCATTTACTACCCCATGGGGTACTTTCTGCTATACCGTGATGCCATTTGGGCTCAAAAATGCTGGGGCAACCTATCAAAGGGCGATGACCGTCATTTTCCACGATCAAATGCACAAAAATATGGATGCATATGTGGATGACATTTTGGTTAAGTCTAAAGAAGAAAAGGATCACCTTGATGCTCTTAGTCAAGTTTTTGAAAGACTCATTCTTTACAAGTTAAGACTTAATCCTCAGAAGTGTGTTTTTGGAGTGGAGTCTGACAAATTACTCGGCTTCATTATCAGCAAGAAAGGGATCGAGGTGGATCCCGCCAAGGCAAGAGCCATTATTGATATGCCGCCTCCAACTAATCTCAGAGAACTGCGAAGCCTTCAAGGGCGTATTCAGTCTATTCGCAGATTCATCTCAAATTTGGCTATGAGATGCGAGCCTTTCAACCATTTGCTAAGAAAAAGAGTTAAATTTGAATGGGGATCAGAATGTCAGCTATCGTTTAAGCGCATCAAGCAGTATCTCCTTAATCCACCAGTATTGAAGCCGCCAAAGTTAAGGAAACCTCTCCTGTTATACATTTCTGTCAATCAGAATGCCTGTGGTGGATTCCTCGCGCAATATGAAGAAGGCAGCCTGATAGAGCACGCCATTTACTACGTGAGCAAAACATTCATTGATTATGAAAAGAAGTATTCTCAGATGGAGAAAACTTGTCTAGCTCTGGTTTGGATATGCAAGAAATTGAGACATTACTTGTTGGCTTCTGAAATTAAGTTCCTATCAAAGCTTAACCCTCTCAGATATATCTTAGAACAACCATTCCTCACTGGATGGATTGCAAAGTGGCAAGTCCTCCTAATGCAATATGACTTAGAGTATGTCTCTCAAAAATCGATTAAAGGCCAAGCGATCGCAGATCAGTTAGCAGATTTCCCTTTGACGAAAGAAATTAAAATAGAGGATGATTTTCCCGATGAGCACATCTGCAATGTCCAACAACCCCCAGTTTGGAACTTGTTCTTCGATGGCTCTAAAAACATGTCTGGCATAGGGATTGGAGTCCTGTTAATCACTCCAGAAAAAAAAATGATCCCTTACTCCCTCAAGCTCGGTTTCCAATGCACTCATAATATGGCCGAGTATGAAGCTTTAATACAAGGCCTCAAAATTCTGCAAAGTTTCAATGTCAAGAGAGTGCATGCTTTTGGCGATTCACTACTTGTTGTCAGTCAAGTTAATACTGAATGGCAAGTGAAAGATTCCAAATTAATTCCATATCAGAAGATCGTCCTAGCTCTTGTCGACAGCTTCGAAGAATTTCAGCTCAGTCATATAAGAAGAGAACACAATCAGATAGCCGATGGTTTAGCCAGTCTGGGCTCCATTCTATCCTTCAAAGGTGGTGAGTCATGTCGTTCTTTCGAAGTTGGCAGACTTGAGCAACCTGCTTTCGATTCAATTATGCAAGTAAACCAGGTCAATCAGAAGGAGAAGCCTTGGTATCAAAATATCAAGAATTTCATTGAGACTGGTGAATTTCCACCAGAGATGCCAAAAAGGGAGCAACGTGCAATTCAGCGTATGTCTACCCGATATTTCATTCTTGCCAATGTCCTCTACCACCGTGGTTTCAGTTCTGAGTATTCAAGATGCTTAGACAATGAAGAGGCTATGGAAGTTATCCAGGAGGCACATGAAGGGATTTGTGGTGGCCATGTTGGCTATCAGACTCTCGTCAAGCAGATCGTCCGAGCAGGATACTACTGGAACACCATGCAACGGGACTGTCATCGGTTTGTGAAGAAGTGCGTCAAGTGCCAATTACACGCGCCTTATATTCATGCTCCGGCCGCATATCTACAATCAGTTGTTTCTCCTTGGCCATTTTCTATGTGGGCTTTTGACGTCGTCGGCCCGATTACTCCTCCTGCTTCCAATGGCCACAAATACTTCTTGGCTGCGACAGAGTATTTCACCAAATGGGTTGAAGTTGTTACTCTACGCACAGTAGAAGGCCGCCATGTGGTTTCTTTCATTCACAAGAATATTCTTTGCAGCTTCGGCATACCACATGATATTGTCTCAGATAATGGAACCCACTTTAAAAATGAGAAGATGAAAACCTTTTGTTCTAAATTCAGAATTTGCCATCATTTCTCAGCTCCCTATTATCCTCAAGGGAACGGCCAAGCAGAGGCCACAAATAAAATTTTGATTCGTATTTTGGAAAGGACTGTGAAGACAGGTCGAGATTGGCATGAGAAAATTCATGACGCACTTTGGGCATATCGGACCACCATTCAGACCCCGACTAATGCCACTCCTTCAGAACTTGTTTACGGAACTGAAGTGGTATTGCCTCTCCATGTCCAAAAGCCCGCTCTCAAATTTGCTTCTCTTATATAATTGCCACTTGATCAGTATCAGCAGGAGAGATTGGTGCAGCTAGATTTACTAGATGAAAAGAGGCTCAAAGCAGCAGAGCACGCTCAAGCTTATCGGCAGAAGATAGCTCGACATTATGCCAAGTCTGTCATTGAGAGAAAATTTCGAGTTAACGATTTGGTACTCAGATTAACAGCTCATCTCAAGCATCGACCACGGGGCAAGTGGTCACCCAATTGGGAAGGCCCCTATGTGGTTAAGGAAGCACTGCTTCACAATTCATATCGTCTAATCAATGCAGACGGAGTGAAAATGCCAGACCCTATCAACGCTCTGCATCTGAAGAAGTTTTACACCTGAAATGTTCATTCTAAAGCCTTTGTACTCTTCAAAAGAGCCATTTCAATAAAATAAACGATCTTCTATCAATTTTTACATTCCTCTCCATGATATTGGGGCATTTTTATTTTTTGATCTATAAACATCTTCTTTCATCATATGCAGGCAGGATTAGACGAAAGCTCTTTTCCTCAAATTTTGTTAATTCTCAATTGATCTTGTGATCTTTTATTTTCATTTAATTCACTTTTGGTTTGATCAAGTTTTCTTCAAGATATTGCTCGTCTCTGTCAAGTTTTAACAAAATTTTCAATCTTATTAAAATTTCATCTACCTTTTTCTTTAAAAATTACCCCTTCAGGTTAAGGGATAAACCTGATGCCTCCTGTCAATAAGGTATTCTCTTTGTTATTTTTCCTGTTCAAGACAAGGGAACAAAATCCTGAAAGTCGACCACATGCAATTAAACTATGATGGTCCATTAAATTTTACCAAAGAATCTTTATTTTCTAAAAATTTCACTTTGTTTAGCTCATCTTTTACAACCCAGTCCTCGCACTAGGGTATCTCCTGAAAATCTCCAATCATCCATTGAGCTCATTTGGAGGATCTGACCCTCGCACCAATAACTTTCTACATTCAATCTTTTGATCAAAATCCTTTCTTCTACAAAATTCAAGTTCTGATTTAAAATCTCCCAAAAGCTGATGTATTTCAAACGTCCCTGTTTTTACTGGTCAGGTATTTCAAACGTCCCAGTTTTTTCTGGTCAGGTATTTCAAACGTCCCAGTTTTTACTGGTCAGGTATTTCCGAAAAGATCCAACACTCGTTGGTCATATATTTCAAACATTCCAGCTTCTCGCTGGTCAGGTATTTCAAACGTCCCAGCTTTTGCTGGTCAGGTATTTCAAAAGATCCAACACTCGTTGGGCATGTATTTCAAACGTTCCAGCTTCTTGCTGGTCAGGTATTTCAAACGTTCCAGCTTTTGCTGGTCAGATCCAACACTCGTTGGTCATATATTTCAAATATTCCAGCTTCTCGCTGGTCAAGTATTTCAAACATCCCAGCTTTTGCTGGTCAGGTATTTCAAAAGATCCAACACTCGTTGGTTATGTATTTCAAACGTTCCAGCTTCTTGCTGGTCAGGTATTTCAAACGTTCCAGCTTTTGCTGGTCAGATCCAACACTCGTTGGTCATATATTTTAAATGTTCCAGCTTCTCGCTGGTCAAGTATTTCAAACGTCCCAGCTTTTGCTGGTCAGGTATTTCAAAAGATCCAACACTCGTTGGGCATGTATTTCAAACGTTCCAGCTTCTTGCTGGTCAGGTATTTCAAACTTTCCAGCTTTTGCTGGTCAGATCCAACACTCGTTGGTTATGTATTTCAAATGTCTCAGCTTCTCGCTGGTCAGGTATTTCAAACGTCCCAGCTTTTGCTGGTCAGGTATTTCAAAAGATCCAACACTCGTTGGGCATGTATTTAAAACGTTCCAGCATTTCGCTGGTCATGTATTTCAAACGTTTCGGCCTTTGTTGGTTAGGTATTTCCAAAAAAAGATCCAACACTCGTTGGTCATGTATTTCAAACGTTCCAGCTTTTCGCTGGTCAGGTATTTCAAACGTTCCAGCTTTTCGCTGGTCACGCATTTCAAACGTTCCAGCTTTGCTGGTCATGCATTCCCAAAAAGGACTCAGCTTTTGGTCGTGTATTTCCAAAAGACCCAGCTCTCGCTGGTCATGTATTTCAAAAGGTCTCAGCTCACAATTGTCGAGCTCCCAAAATCAACCTATTCCATAAATCAAACCTTCAGGTTGCGATTTCTCCATTCTCTCATTACCAAACCTACGGGTTTCATTCTCTCAAAATCTATCATTTCCAAAACCTTCATATCTCCAAATCTCTCAAGATTATCAATTCTCCAACCTCTGGGTACAATGCTTTCAAAAAATTCACCATTTTCTCAACCCTCGGGTTATAATCTCCCAATTTCTATCATTCTCAACCTTTTTATTAAAAGCCAGTTTTTCATAACCATTCGAGTATTACCCAAAAGATCCAACACTCGTTGGTCATGTATTTCCAAAATATTCCAGCATTATTGCTGGTCATGTATTTTAAATGTTTCAGTTTTACTGGTCAAGTATTTCAAAAAGTTCCAGCTCCTCGCTGGTCACGTATTTCAAAAGGTTCCAGCCTCTCGCTGGTCACGTATTTCAAAGGTTCCAGCTTTCGCTGGACAGGTATTTCCAAAAAGATCTCAACATCTATTCGTCATGTATTCCAAAAGGTTCCAGCTTTCGCTGGTCGTGTATCTCGAAAAGGTTCCAGCTTCCGCTGGTCACGTATTTCAAAGGTTCCAGCTTTCGCTGGTCATGTATTTCAAAAGTCCCGGCTTTTTGGTGGTCATGTATTCCCAAAATCGAAGATACAACTCAAGTTCTCATCAAAATCTATATTGAGTGATTATTTCACAAAGAATTCGTGAAAACTTTGCCAATTTGCTAAAAGCGCTTGTTGATTCTAATATTCTTACTGTACAAAGAGAATTTCCTAAGACTACCTCTAGTATTTCTTTCCAAAAAGGTACAACTTTTTTGCGAAAAAGCGGCAAAATTCAAATATTTTCCTGTTGATCAACCAAAAGGATGTGAGAAATGTCCTCGATATGATCAATAAAAGAAATCTTCAATGATGTTGAAAAGCCGGAAGCGAATTGATATTAATCTTGGCTATGGCGCATGTTTAAAATGACTTTCTGGCAATCAAGCAGTGGAAATATCTTGAGCTATACAAAGAATCCACTCAACCCATCTCTTCTCATTTTCGTTTAAAAGTTGCAATCAAATATCCGCAAAAGTGATCTCTCAATTGTCGTCAAGATGAAGGCAAATTAAGCGAGTAGATCCCCGGGGCTAAAGAAGATTTGAAACATCTCCAAGATGACGAAGTTTGTGACGGGTCCTTCCAGGGAAAGTTCGGATCACTGTCGAGATGAAGACAGATGCGATGAACCTACCGACAAACCCTAAAAGATATTTAATTTCAGCTATATCTAAAGACCTTTTTGAGCCAATATCATATAGAATCCCTGAGATAAAAAAAGGATCAGAACATCTCCAAGATGAAGGAGTTTGTGACGTACCCTTTCCTGAAAAAGAGAAAAAAAAGGTCAGAACATCCAAATGAAGGATGATGCGAAAAACCGAGAAAGCCCAATGACTCAAAAAGAATGCAAAAAGATCATCGTAGGGAAAACACCCAGATATCAAACTGCCAAAGTTGCCAAAAAGTCATCTTTTCTCATGCAAAATTCTTTTATCAATATCTCTTCATTTCCTGCTTTTATGAAATTAAGAATATTTCTTCTAGTCTCATATCAAGGAAATAAAAACCTTCCTTGAAGAAAATCATTAGCATTAAAATTTTGAATTTAACTCTTAAAATTGAGGAGTTAACCTCATTGGAGGAAATACTCTAGGTAAAAGAGGGAATATCTTCGCATATACGTGCACATTTTCAAGCATTCGAATCAACTATAATTTTATCTTATTGGCAAAAACTTTCTAGCTATTCCAAGAATGAAATAAACATTCGATATCTATTCTGATGCAACCTAGCGTTGTTTATATCTGCCAGAAGAGTTGCCTCATCCAGTTGAGGTATCTCTTCCTGTCCCATCGCGGTTTCTTCAGTCAAGGATTCCGTATAGTGTTCCCACTCAGGTTAAGGGTCAAAACCTGAATTTTCTGCGAGAGGTCATTGATTTCAAAAAGCTATTTCAGTCTCAGCAAATGAGACGCCCAAAATCATTCTTTTTCCCAAGCTTTAAGGAACCCTATATTTTCCTCTTTTCGCAAAAACCCCTTTCGGATTTGTTCATCCAAATTCCGAAGGTCCCATTATGGTTTCTCCATTTGAGAAATTCGTATGGTAGATTTCCTATCCAGGTAAAGAGTTAACCCAGAACCTCGCTTCCCGAGGTATCTTCCTTACAGGTTTGGGTTAAACCTGAGTCTTGTTCCTACAAAATTCCTCGTTTTAACAAAATGATTTCTTCCAGTCCCATCATGGCTCTTTCCATCAAGGAATTTATGCTTTGTATATCCATCCAAGAAAAGATTTTACTTGAGCTTCGTCTCACGAGGCATTTTTCAAAATGTCCCATCAAGGTTCTCATGTACTCCTTTCCTCATTCAAAACACTTTTTGATATATCTTCGTCCCATCCAGGTTAAGGGCTAAATCTGAATCATTCCAAAAAGAGTATCGTGTCTCATCCATGAGACCTGATCAAAATTCTCATTTCCCACCATTTCAGAATTTTCATTCAAAGTCCCATCACTATTTCCTCATTTCTATCATTTGATCACACCATCTTCGAGGATTTCGTCTCCCCAAAACCATTCAGGATAAGGTTTTTAAGCCTGAAAAGTCATATTTTCAAAATAATTCTTCCACGCCCAGTTCAGACCGACTGACTGGGGCATTTTCAAAATTTGAGATGTTGTCTTTGCCACTAAGCTCGACTTTCAACCGGCTTAGTAGCAAAGAGGGGCACTTGTGAACACCCCAAATTTTTCAAAGTTTTGTAAAAATGACCCTTTTGCCCCTAACCCCGTTTTCCGAGAAAATTAAAGCAGTTTCAAAGCTCATTCTTCAGATTTTTTGAATTAAATTCCATATTGGTATATTCAAAGTTAATTTCGGATCCGAATCCAGGACTTTAAATCCATATTTCCTCAAAAACCGGATCCAAACCCATTTTTGAAGAAATTTTCTCAAAATGATTTTAAAATTCTCAGAAAAAATTCTCTTTTGTAAATATTTTACAAAAACACAAAAAAAATAGTTTTAAATCTTTAATTTCTCGTAAAGCTTTAGGATTATTCTAAAAATACAAAAAAAATGGAAAATAACATAAAAAAAACCAAAAAATTGGAAAAATTACAAGAAAAGCAAATGATTCTCAAGGTTTTAAGAAGCTTCTTGCTGAAAACCTCAATTTTGAACTATTTTACAAAAATTCTTTTTAAGGGGAGCCTCTTTTAGGAAATATCACAAAAATTCCAACGACCCCTTCCCGTGCCTTTTTCCTTCTCTCTCCATCGTTCGATATGCAACCGCATACCTTCATCGCCACCTTCAATCCTCAACGGGTTTTCCCCTCTGGAAGCTTCCATTTCCTCTTTAAGAAGAGGCCAACTCCCGTCTTCTGGCCATCCATTATTTTCCGGGAGGATTGATTATCTGAGAAAAAAACAACATCCATTCCCGCATAAGCAATTCTCCTTCAGCATCCGTTGATTCCTTCTATCGGGCACCCCTCTTCCTCTCTAGCATCTTCTCTTCCATTTCCCATTTCTCAACCTAAGGATTTCTCCTGCAAGAGCCAAAGGGTGATCTCTCGAGGTGTCTCATCCAGGGTTGTTCGAAGGAGATTCAAGCCCTCTACAAACAAGGTAAGAATTCCTTCCCTCCCCCCTCCGAATGTAATTTTCCTTCTTGACTTCTCGTTTTTTTTTTTTTAAACGCATACACTGTGAATCCGATTTGTATATAACAAACCGGTTCACACTGTGCAATAGTGATGGAATCTATGTTCCTACATTTCGATCTTCCTTCTTTTTTTATTTTATTTTTTGATTCCTTTCGATTTCCCATGTTTCTTGTTTCTCTGGATTTTTTTTTTTGCATAATTAATCTTCTGTTTGATGTAATGTTACGATCATCATCTTTTCCTGTTCTTTATAACGTTGTTTCATTCCTCTTTACTGTTTCATGGATTTTCATTTGCCTCACACTGTAATTGTTTCATTTTATATTTGGGGGAACGGCTTCCACCTTAACATCTGGTCTGATCTGTATACCAGATCGGGTCCATTCTGTAGCATGTTTTCAAATGATCTCATTAATTTTCCTTTCTGAGGTTATTATCATCTTGCTTGCTTATCTCGGGTTTTGAATCCTCTCAATGCAACGTGCTCTGTACCCTGATTATTATCCTAGCATCCTTGTTAGTGTTTCCTATGATCTTTTATGAACCCCCCATCTTCAGCTCTCTGCCAATAATGCTTTGCTGCTCGAAAGAATTTTTTGCTTTATCGATTGGCACACACTCACCATATCCTGCCTTACTTGATAACCCCTGAGTGATCTGGAGCCTAGGTGATCGAATCCCTTGCCGGTAAGCAACATTTTGTTGTAGCTAATGAATCTATTCCCAAGCAATGTTCCTGTTAAACTAAGTTCAGCATAAAGTTGACCTCATCAATGACCAATGAGGGTGTCTTTAAATACACTGATGGCATGGCTCTAATCGATCGGTCCAACCCCCCCTGGTTTGTCCCCCTAAGGCACCATTGAGTACTTAGGTTTGCTTGTAAGTAATACCGACTCCTCATGTGCAAAATTAATAGGATCACAGTATCCCAACACATCGAAATCCTTGTTCATGATTGTTATTTTTTTTTTATTACACTAACTAGTTATGAATTTTCATTTGTTTTTCCTTTGTCGATATGGATCCAGCCTTGGCAGATCAACACTCGGTTTTCAGATGTTATGTGTGTCATGCTTTGTCATTTCTTTCCTCTTTGAACAGTTTAAGTCCCTGTTCAATTCAATTTCATCATGAATTCCTTCATCATCTTATGCAGTATATTTCGTTTGATGCTCTGCGTTCCCTTTTTTTTTTTTTTTTAGTTTTTGCATCTTACATTCTGTATTTCACTGATGTTAGATCGTTTTTTTCTTTTCTTTCTCTTAGCCCACGGGTATTTTGCTTTGTTCCAATAGAATGCTACGATTGTTGAATAACCATATTCAATGAACTGTTGATTGTTGTTTTTCTAGTTCATTTGAAACTCTGTAATATAGCATCAATACCTATATATCTGTACTCATTTTGCACTATGTAGACAGGTTTGTATGGCCATCATTTGCAATTTCTTTTTTTTGTTGTTATTGTATTTCCTTTTCATTAGCATCACTATAGCTGCCTCTTTGATTCTCTGCACCATGTGACTCCATCCGAGAGAATTTAGAATTCCTCATGATTTAAGAAGGATTGCTCCGAGTTTTAATCCTCCTACATTCCCCTCATTGATTGATACAACCACTGAAATTCCTGATTGGTTGCACCAAACCAAGTCTGTCTCATGGATATCAGCACAACATCGAAAAAGCTCCCTGTTCGGCATTGCAATATAAAGAAGATCAACCGATGGCCTTGATTCAAAATAAGGGATTCGACCACCCATCCTTCAGAAATTAAATCGATGGCATTATGGTACGCTGAGCATGTCAATCCCATCGAATTGAGGGATTTTGACAAAGTTGTCAACATGTTTGTTGAACGCTTTCTGTTCAACACGGAAGCTCTACCCACCCTGAACCACCTGTGCATCCTGAAACATGAGCCCAATGAAAAGGCCAGGGACTTCATTCACAAATGGAGGAGCCTGTGCAACAAAATGAGGAACCCTATTTCTGAAGAACATGCCCTTCAAGTCATCCTCAATAACTTCTCCCAACCCCTTAAAAGTCTTCTTTTCCCATATCCCTCCAAGTCCTTTATTGAACTAACGGAGCGAGCAGAATGGCTCGAGATGGGAGTGGAGAATGGGATGTATGAAGGTGTTGCTTTGGCCAAGAATGTCCAGGACCCGAAAAAGAAAGCACACTTCACTTACTCAGTCGAGGTTCCAAAGGATGACCAGGGCAGTAGCAGCAAGCAAGGCAGTGGCAGCGGCACGAAGCCCGAGCAGAATAGAGGCAGAAAAGGCAAATTCTTCAAGAGCAATGACAAGCCTCTCCCGACCGGTCCTCAACAAAAGGGGGACCTTCAAGAAAAGCCCAAACATATAAACTGGAGCAGGGATCGAAAATTCACTCCCCTCGACCAGCCACTGGAGAAAATTCTGGAATACTTGCTGTCTCATGGGATGGTGAAACTTCCCAAAGTTGCAGATCTGCCAGTGCTCATGGGAAGATTTGAGGAACAGTACTGCAAGTTCCACAGAACGATGAGCCATGACACTGAATATTGCTTCGTCCTAAAGCATCTGATCCAGGACTGCATTGATAAAAGCATCCTCATCGAGGATGAAGAAGAGGGCAAGATGGACATCCCGTCTACCCCATTCCCAAAGCATTCAGCATCAACCATTTCAGAAGATTCTTTTCTCCCACAGAGTCACATACATCCTTGTTCCAACGAGGAGATAAGTTTGCAGCATCAGGTAATGGTTCTACGTCAGGATCAGCCTACATCTCAGAGAGGGGATATCCTCTCGTTTTTTAACATAAGAAACATGTCAGCTGAGAGTGGAAAAACCCAAGTTTTTCCAAAGAGATTTCTGAAAAGGGAAGCCTGCACAGAGGAAGCAGAAACGTCTAAGGCAGCGGAAGAACGAGCCGATGATTTCAGAAGCCAATTACAACACTCTCCAACATTTCCATCTTCGAATTAACTCATGATTCTCCCAAGCATCAGGAAAAGTTGGATGATCTATTAAGGAAGATCAAAGTGAAGCCGGGCACCATGCCCGAAGACATGGCGCAGATAGTGAACCAGGTTATGACAAATGCGCCTATTACTTTCTCTGATGAGGACTTGCCCAAGCCTCATTCATTCCACAACAATGCATTATACATCGTAGTCAAGACCAGGGGCATGACTGTCCCACATGTACTTGTTGATGGGGGCAACAGTTTGAATATTTGCCTAGAAATGACAGCCAAAGCATTGGGATTGAAAGAGGAAGAATATGTGCCTGATTCCATTACCATCTACGGTTTTGACAATCACGGGCAGACTGCCAAGGGCAAGATCTTCCTAGAAATCTTCATTAACTACTCATTGCACACCGTCTTATTCCATGTCGTCAATGTGCCGCCAACTTACAATCTTCTGTTGGGACGAACATGGATCCACAATGCCAATGCAGTTCCCTCGACCCTCCACCAATGCATCAAGTGGTCCAAGGGCGGAATGATTACCACCATCTTAGGAGAAGATCCCGAAGAAAGGCTGCCACAGCCTATGATTCCTTGTCCGACATTTACAGGAGATATTCCCAGCATCCGGGAAGCGGATGAAATCAATCTCAGTGACAGTCTAGAGATGTTAAAACTAAAAGATGTCATGGAAGACGAGAATGTTGCAGCCATGGTCCAATGGAAGGGACCTTGTTTCTTCAAGTTAGGAGGATGCATTAATTACATTTCCTTCAAAGATCATCCCTTATTTTCTCAGTTTTCTAAAGCAAGAAAGGGATTTGATCTGTTGATCAAACATGAATATCAGTCATTCTGAGGCATGGGGAAAGATGAAGACGGCATGATAGAGCCCATCATTCCAGTTCGACATGCGGACAGTTCAGGGTTGGGATTCATCGACCAGGATTTCAGCAAAAAGACAGTTTTTGTCAGAGGAAGCCAATGAAGAGATGATGCCTTAGTTTTCCTGTTTTCTTTTCTTATCTTTCGTTTAAATCTTGTAGGGACAACACAGTCCCATCTTTTTGTCAGTGTTTTGTAAATACTTTGCTTCGATCAATGAAAAGATCAATCTTTTTCCTCATATTCGGGCATCTATCATTTCTTCTTTGTCTATGTCATTTCCCTTTGCTTTATACAAAAATTTTATTTGGCTCGTACTTTCTCTTAAGCAACCTTTCTTACATTTTCAGGACTATTAACTCCTGAATCAATGACAAGATTTGTTATCAATCCCAAGTATCTAAAATTGGCAAGGTTTCTTGAGATGAAAGACAGAGCAGAGGTCAGTCAGACAGCGGAACAGACCGAAGAGCCAACTGAATTTGATTCCACTATTCAGGATTTACCAGAATTTTCTCACATTCAGAAGCAGGATGAACCATCAGCTTTGGTTCAAGATCCAACTGAGGATATCAACATTGGGTCGGAAGATGATCCGAAAATTCTCAAAATCGGGTCGAGTCTAAGCGAAATTGAAAAAGCTAGACTCATCCAATTCCTTGAAAAACATCAGGAAGTATTTGCCTGGACTTATGAAGATATGCCAGGATTGGATATCAAGTTGGTTGAGCATCGACTCAAATTGAAGCCAGAAGCCAGACCAATCAAGCAAAAATTGAGGAAGTTAGACCCTCGAATTGAGCAGCAAGTCAAGGAAGGACTTGAAGATTTGCTAAAAGCAGGCTTCATCCGAGCCATTGATTATCCAGATTGGTTGGCAAATATCGTGGCAGTCCCTAAAAAGAACAAAAAAGTTCGGATTTGCATTTATTTCAGGTATCTCAATAAGGCCACCCCGAAAGATGATTATCTGCTTCCTAATATTGACCTGTTAATCGATAGCACGGCAGGTCATGCCATGTTTTCTTTCATAGACGGATATTCAGGTTATAATCAGATCAAGCTGGCCATTCGTGATCAGTCAAAGACTTCATTCACTACCCCATGGGGAACCTTTTGCTATACTGTGATGCCATTTGGACTCAAAAATGCCAGAGCAACTTATCAAAAGGCAATGGCCGTTATTTTCCACGATCAAATGCACAAGAATATGGATGCATATGTGGATGACATTCTAATTAAGTCTAAAGAAGAAGAAGATCATCTCGATGCTCTTGGCCAAGTTTTTGAAAGACTTATCCTTTACAAGTTAAGACTTAATCCTCAGAAATGTGTTTTTGGAGTTGAGTCTGGCAAATTACTCGGCTTCATTATCAACAAGAAAGGGATCGAGGTGGATCCGGCTAAAGCAAAAGCCATTATTGACATGCCGCCTCCAACTAATCTCAGAGAATTGCGAAGCCTTCAAGGGCGCATTCAGTCTATTCGCAGATTCATCTCTAATCTGGCCATGAGATGCGAGCCTTTCAACCATTTACTACGAAAAGGAGTTAAATTTGAATGGGGATCAGAATTCCAGCTCTCGTTTGAGCGCATCAAGCGGTATCTCCTTAATCCACCAGTTTTAAAGCCGCCGAAGTTGGGGAAACCTCTCCTACTATACATTTCCGTCAATCAGAATGCCTATGGTGGATTCCTCGCTCAGTATGAAGAAGGCAGCCTGATAGAGCACACCATCTACTACGTGAGCAAAACTTTCATTGATTATGAAAAGAAGTATTTTCAGATGGAGAAAACTTGTCTAGCTCTGGTTTGGATGTGCCAGAAATTAAGACATTACCTATTGGCTTCTGAAATCAAATTTCTATCAAAGCTTAATCCTCTCAGATACATCTTGGAACAACCATTTCTCACTGGACGGATTGCGAAGTGGCAAGTCTTTCTAATGCAATATGACTTAGAGTATGTCTCTCAAAAGTCGATTAAAGGCCAAGCGATCGCAGATCAGTTGGCAGATTTCCCTCTGATAGAAGAGATTAAAGCAGAGGATGATTTTCCTGATGAGCATATTTGTAATATCCAACAGTCCCCAGTTTGGAACTTGTTCTTCGATGGCTCTAAGAACATGTCTGGCATCGGGATTGGAGTCTTGCTGATCACTCCAGAAAAAGAAATGATCCCCTATTCCCTCAAGCTTGGTTTCCAATGCACTCATAACATGGCCGAGTATGAAGCTCTAATACAAGGCCTCAAAATTCTGCAAAGTTTCAATGTCAAGAGAGTGCATGCTTTTGGCGATTCACTACTTGTTGTCAGTCAAGTTAACACCGAATGGCAATTGAAAGATTCCAAATTGATTCCGTATCAGAAGATCGTCTTAGCTCTTGTGGACAGCTTCGAAGAATTTCAACTCAGTCATATCAGAAGAGAGCATAATCAGATAGCTGATGGCTTAGCCAGCTTGGGCTCCATTCTATCCTTCAAAGGTGGTGAGTCATGTCGCTCTTTCGAAGTTGGCAGACTTGAGCAACCTGCTTTCGATTCAATTATGCAAGTAAACCAGATCAATCAGAAGGAGAAACCTTGGTATCAAGATATCAAAAATTTTATTGAGACTGGTGAATTTCCATCAGAGATGCCAAAAAGGGAGCAACGTGCAATTCAGCGCATGTCTACCCGCTATTTCATTCTGGCCAATGTCCTATACCGCCATGGGTTCAGTTCTGAGTATTCAAGATGCTTAGACAAAGAAGAGGCTATGGAAGTTATCCAAGAGGCACATGAAGGGATTTGCAGAGGCCATGTCGGTTATCAAACTCTCGTCAAGCAGGTCGTTCGAGCAGGGTACTATTGGAATACCATGCAGCAGGACTGTCATAGATTTGTGAAGAAGTGCGTCAAGTGTCAATTGCACGCACCTTATATTCATGCCCCGGCCGCATATCTTCAATCAGTTGTTTCTCCTTGGCCATTTTCTATGTGGGCTTTTGACGTCGTGGGCCCAATTACTCCTTCTACTTCCAACGGCCATAAATACTTCCTAGCTGCGATAGAGTATTTCACGAAATGGGTTGAAGCTGTTACTCTACGCACAGTAGAAGGCTGACATGTGGTTTCTTTCATTCATAAGAACATCCTTTGCCGCTTCGGCATACCACATGACATTGTCTCAGACAATGGAACCCATTTTAAAAATGAGAGGATGAAGACATTTTGTTCTAAATTCAGAATTTGCTATCATTTCTCAGCTCCCTATTATCCTCAAGGGAACGGCCAAGCAGAGGCTACCAACAAAATCTTGATTCGTATTTTGGAAAGGACTGTGAAAACAGGTTGAGACTGGCATAAGAAAATATATGACGCACTGTAAACACCCCAAATTTTCACCCTTATCCAGTACTTACATTTCATGTGTCATTGCATATCATTCCATGCATTCGGCATACCATTTCATTACATTGCATAGCATAGCATTGCATGTCATTACATCTCATCTTCGAGATCCAACACTCCTGTTTTCAAAATATTCAATCCAGATTTGAGTTTTAAAACTTTTCTTTCAAAAATCAATTTTAAAACCTGGGTTTTTAATCAACATTGTGTCATTTGCCAATCCCCCAGGACCTTATATTTTGAAGTATTTTCTCAGAAAACAATCTGGATTCATTTCAAACTCAATTTCAATTGATTTCAATTCTCAGATGAGACCCATTTAGGTGGTGTCACTTCTGGATTCCTTCATTTATCAAAAATCTCAAAAATTTTAGAGTCCTAATTGGATCAGGACTCTTTTTCCAGAGTCCTAGTCGGATCAAAACTCTACTTTTCACTACCTTTTTACCTGTTTTCGGAGAAAACCTTTCAAAATCTTCTGTTTTGGCCAAAATCTTAGAGTCCTAGTTGGATCAGGACTATTCTTCAAGAGTCCAGTCGGATCAGGACTCTTATTCAGAGTTTTAATCGGATTAGAACTCTAATCTTTCACAACCATTTTCAATCAAATCTTTTAAAATCTTTCAAAATGAGTCTGAAACTCAGAGTTTTAGTCAAAACTGGACTCTGTTCAGAGAGTCCTAGTTGGATCAGGACTCCGATCCTGATTTCAAATTTTGAAAGAATCTTTCAAAAATCTTTTCATTTATCAAAACTGTTGCGCTTTTATCAAAGAATTTTAAAATTCTGAGGTTTTATCTCAGAGTCCTGATCAAATCAGGACTCTACCCCAGAGTCCTGATCGAAGTAGGATTCTATCCAAAATTGATTTTCTCACTTCATTTTCACTGGTTTTCAAAAGCTTTGCTTAAATTCCATCACTTACTTATCAGAAAATCCAACAATATAAGAGTCCTAGTTCAATCAGAACTCTGTTCTCAGAGTATCAGTTGAATCAGAACTCTGGTTTATTCCAATATTTGTTATTATTTTAACTGTTTTCACAAGTTCTTTCAACTGTTTTTCAGAAAATACCAAAAAAATCTAGAGTTTTAGTCCGATCAGGACTCTGTCCCAGAGTCCCAGTCCAGTCAGGAGTCTGTTTTGAAGTCTGTTTTTATTCCATTTTTTATTTGTTTCCATTCGTTTTCAAAAAAATTAGGTCATTTTGCAGAGTCCAGTTAGATCAGGACTCTATGTCAGAGTTCTGATCGAGTTAGGAGTCTAACCCTGACTGTATTTTCTGACTTGTTTCACCATTTTCTGATAAAATCTTTCAAAAACCTGTCATTTAGCTTTTTAAAATCTAAAATCTCAGAATCCTAAGAGTTCAGGACTCTAACCTGGAGTTCCAGTTCGCCTGAGACTCTATTTTTAAAAATCTTGAATTTCAATTATTAATTTTAACCTCTTTTCAAAGGTATTTTCAGTGTTTATTTCAAAATTTTCAAAAAATTGATGTGGGCCCACTCAGTTGGAACCATATCCAGAGGAGTCCTTACCCAGTTGGAACTCTATGTCATTTCAAAAAATTTCATTTCAAGTTTGCTTTTGAAAATCTTTTGAAAACTCCTTCAATTTCAAGTTTCAAAATCGTTTTTTGAAAAAAACTCAAGTAGGGCCCACTCGGGGTGGCGCCATGTTCGAGTAAGTCAGGGCTAGACTAGGGTTAGTCAGTGTCTTGGTTTGTGTTAGGGGTTTAGAATAGTCAAAATTTATTTTGAAAATTCATTTTGAAAGTTAGTTTTTAAAACTAGTGTTTTTAAAGGTTTTTAAAAGGGGTTTTAAAATTCAAATGTTAAAAATGCCAAGTGGTATTACATTTGGGGATTTTTTAGGTTTAGCTAGGGGTTAATTAGGTATTAATTAGGATAATTTAGGCTAGGGGTAGTTAGGTAATCCTCTACAAAAATCGCCCCCCTTAGAAGAGCCCAAAAATTTCAAAATTGTTAATTTTTAAAACCTAAAAAATTTCTATAAATTGAGACCCATAGGGGGGCGATTTTCCCAGCCACCTCTTGAGCAATTCTTGGAGCCTCTCTCTCCTCTCCAGCCCTTCCTCCATTGCTGCAACTCCAAGGTACATTGAAGACTTTATTTTTCATGTATTTAAATTTCAATAGTGATGTAAACTAAATTAAACTTTGGAATAAGAATTTACATTTCCTGCTTAGCTTAGGCAGCATTGCATATAGTTTATTTTTTTAAATATTGTTAATGTGTGATGGATGATGATTCATGCATATTCAAACTCACTATGGTCTACACGAATGGCACATACACTAGCTTTTATGAAGTTTATAAACTTGGTGGAATTCGTATTTATGGCCATAGTCAGAATATGAATGATACCTAGATTTATGATCTTCACATTAGCCACATTCAGCCTACACTCTTAGGCTAATTTCAAAATGCACTGCATTTCTCAAAAATACAAAGAGTTTTTCCCAATTCCTCAAAATCATATTCATTCATTTCATGAATTTTCCAATTCCAATTCCAATTCAAATTCCAAGTCAAAGGAATCAAATTCTTCAAAATTTCCTAAGTCTTATTCAAAATCGATTTTCTCAAAATATGGATTTGCCAATGATATTTCAAGTATTTCCTAAGTTCCAAATTCGATTTTCTAAGTTAGATTTTCAATTTTAAAGTTTGAATTCAAAGAAATCGAGTTTTTCAAAGTTATTTCACATTTCTCAAAATCGATTTTCACAAAATCCTTATATTTCTTCAGAAATCGATTTTCAATTTCTCAAATACAGCATCTTAAAAATAATTCACAATTTTCAAAGAGTTTATTTTCCAAGAATCTTCCAAATAATTTCTTATCTTTGAAGCAAACATCATGTTTTCAAATGTGCATTTTTAGAAATTCATAGCACATGCCTGATTCTTTGTGCATTTAGGAATTAGAATATGGTTTAGACAAGTTGAACAAAGCAAAGCATTTGATTGATCCTTGGTTCAATTACCCCTGGTAAAGGCGCCAGGAACGGTTGAATCTCGTACCGACAGGCGAGTCCCATTCTTCGGAATAATCCCGCATTTTAAAAACGGAGGCGAGTTATTTTCAAAATCTTTTTCAAAGGTCAGTTTGATTTGCAAAAGTAAAAATTTTGCGATGATAACAGGTTTGGCGACCGTGATGGGACCTGTCTTCGTCTGATCAATCTAATGCTTTGCTTAGTTCAAATTGTCAAAATCGATTTCCATGGAATGTCAGCTTTTAATTTATGCTATCATGTGAACCTAGGAGCCTAGGCTAGAACCCAGCTGACATGGACTGCATGTAGACTAGGTATGGTTTGGTAGGACCATATTGAGGAGGAAATTATTCATGCTCACATAGACTTAGGTCTAATACAACACTCCTCAATCTAGGTTTGTATGAAAACAATGTTTGCTTCTTTAAATTTTTTAAAATCTATCTCTTTAGGACTTAGAGCCTTCTATTTGCTTGCATGTGCTCATATTTCAAAAACCACCCCCACCTATATTGTCCCGGTCTTCACGTTGCTGGGCTCTCTTCCAGAACCATAGTTCGGGACAGAGCCTCACAACTGGACCACCTATTTGGGTGAAAACCCCTGCCACGTACCAAGGGCCATAGTCCAACGTATATCGGCAGGTGCTCAAGAATGTTGGAAAACTTGAACCTAGAACCGGAGGAATTGATTTTATGCCACGTACATCGAGCCTTGGCTTGAGTATATAGGCATAGCATGATTGGACACAGATGATCTGAACCTTAGAGTTAGGATTAAGGTCCTACAGCTATTTCAAAATTTGTGCATCTAGAGTCAGCTTTTAGGGAATGTTGTATGTGCATACTTGTTGTAATTGAATGTGTTATAGTCATTTCTTTGTTATTTTCCATATTTTTCCAATTTTCTAAAATACTGGACGACTTTTCAAAAATCTCCAATCCATGTCCATGTACTGTCCATGTTTTAAACCCTGGACAATTTTCAAAATACTCCATTTTATGAAGTACTTCCTTATATTTCATTAAACCCTGGACGATTTTCATAAAATTCCTCCATTTTCCTAAAAACTCCAGGTGATTTCCCATCTTCCTATCATCTGGATCTCAAATTTCCTACTTCATTTTATCTTGCCTGCATTTTTTTCAAAGTCTCTATATTTTCCCAAGTCTTATTCCAAATTTTCCATGTTTTCCAATCGATTCTGATGGCATCCAGTCAGCTTGATTCAGTCTTCCCCGAGGGTCACATCTCCTACGAGGTGCGACAAAGTCTTCCAGAACATCGAGTCCTCAGCACCGGATTCTTCTCTCTCCGATGGTACTATTTATGGTTCAAGAATTTCTCTCGTATGTTTCCGGAACACTTGGACGATTGTGGGTTAGAACTGGCGTCCGCAGTGGAAAAGCAGACAGTCAACGGCAACTTGATCCATGCACTAGCAGAACGGTGGAATCCGAGCACTTCTACCTTCTGGTTCCCGTGGGGCGAGATGACAGTACTGATAGATGAATTTTCAGAGATTATGGGATTGCTCGAGCCAGCCGGTCAGCCTAGAGATCCATTGAAAAAACAGTTTTTGATCAATGTCAAGGGCCTGGATCCCCGAGACGCTTTAGCTCGCATGACAGGACGTAAGTCGTGGCCCTTGATCGAGGAGGATGAAAATGAATATGTGGACCTGCTCGAAATCTACAGACAGTATGGGATATTCGTAGAAGTCAGCTCGAGAAAGAATTCAGCATGCGATGGTTCTGTGCACGGTGGGATTGGCTTTCTTTCCCGATGGACGGAATTATATAGATATCAGAATAGTTCAGCTTCTAAGGAGATGGGGAAGTCGACAGACCAACTGTCTCTCTATAGCCATGGCCGCACTCGCCTTTCTATATCGAGGGTTGACTCGTTTCGCACTCGGAGAATCAATTCTAGTCGAAGGGTGCACCTACGCGTTGCAATCTTGGTTCCTCCGGCATGTACCAGCCCGAGCCAGTTCATTCAGATACAATGGTGAAAAGCTTCTTCCAGTTAAGCGATACCGGTTCTTGATCGACAACCTTCAGGAGGAAGAAGTCGTATGGGACTACTTTGATCGTCAGGAATCACCTCCGAGATATACTTATGCATATGGCAAGCGATTTAGGCTACTTGGCCCATTCTTCTGCGCATACTATCATCCAGAGCGGTGTGTCAGGCAGTTCTCTCAGAGGCAGAAGCGTGTAGAGATTCGTCCACTAGCAGGGGTTCTGCCAGAATTCGACCTCGCATCAGATCAATGGTCCGGAGCATACCATTCTGCCAGACATGGTTGGGATTCCTTTGTCAATCTTACTATTTTTCCTGGTCCTCGTGTGTCTTCTGATTATCCGGAGTAGTGGAAAATTGTCTGTCCCCCTCCCCTTTGTCAAGTGTATTATTAAAATCATATTTTCGATAAAGTTCCTTTAATCTTGATTTCACTTTGGTTTGACGACCTCGCCTAGGTAACAAGGCATATTCTCAGTTGTTTATTTTGCAAAGAATAGCAGCGCAATTGTCGTAAACTCCAGCGATGACTCAATCCCTAGTAATGGGATATTATTTCAATTGTCTACCAAAATTCTCAACAAATATTCTTCTCCAACCAAATTTCCTTCAAAAGCCTAACCATCAGTTCTACCTTGCAGAGAGCATCAACAACATCTAAAAGAATACTCGTGATACTCGATGGTTCATACAAGGTCCGAAAAGAAAACCTCATCAGTTGAAGGCGTTGCATACTCAGTCACTTCAGAAGAGGAAATGGACTCACCCCGATCACATAAGATGTATGCATCACATAAGCAGGATATTTGCATAAATTCAAACTATATGATATGCATCCTAGTCTAAGCAGGAAATTAACTCTCTTATTCCAAAATTTACATTATTACATCACTAAATAAAGGAAATAAAAGAAATTTGCAGACTTCAGCTCCTTCTTTGGAATGTCCCTGCCAAGCTTGAAATAAAGTTAGCTCAAATATGTGGGTTTTTCCAAGATTTTCCAATAATATTATGAAATTATTGGATTTAATTGGATATAAACCCTATTCTCATGCTTCCTTGATGTTTTGAAATGATGTAAATGCAGGGAATTCAGTGGAAAACAGTTTGAAATTCGGAATTGGTGGTCAAAATGACCAAAATACCCCTAATTATAAAGTTATACCTTTAAAATCAGGGTTTTTTGAAGGAAAACTTGGTAAAATTGAGATTTTGAAGTTCAAATTGAATCAAATGATGATAAAACACAGTATGAGGCATGATGACATGCTGCCAAACATATTAAGACTGTAAAATCAGAATTTGGTATTTTGCAATTTATCAAAAATAACGATTTTCGCTTGGATCCGGGTCCTGTGGGACCCTGTTTTGGTATTATGGATGATCCGAACCTCAAATGGATTCCAAAGTGCACCAAATTCGGTATGAAGCATCTAAACACTCTGATAAACAACCTAGAATGCTAAAAATCACGAAATGATATGATTTAAATGCTAAAATTTAAGGAAAGTCCTAAAAATGATGGATTTTGCCTATGGATCCGAACCAAATGCAATGCCTAATATGATAATGCAAAATTTACACCATGGAAACTTATGATATTTTGCAGACTGCTAAAAGACCCGAAATAGAACATTTTTGGTTTTTATAGCCTCTGGATTTGAGCCATGGTGAGTTCAATAACAGAGATTTAGTTCTGACAGAGGTAAAAATCACACTACTCTGATGAAAAATGCTAAAGAAATACAAAAAGGCCATGTAAATTTATGAAAGTAATCAGAGTTATGCACGACACCTACATGAACAACTTTCATGTTTATGACTTTGGCATTTGATCAACAGAAACACAGAGAAAAATATAACTATTCCTGCCTAAACTAACAGAACAGACAAATGTAGCAAAACAGGGGGCTGACAAGAAAAATCCGAAGCAGGGGTCAACACTGTTCTAAAAATTACAGGCTTTCAGATGCAAACAGAGGACATCTCGGACACCACTTTCAATTTTTACAGTTTTGGATTTGAAGCAACACACAAATAGAAACCATAGCCCTAAGTGGATCCAAGATCTCAGAGGCTCAAATTATGATCTGACACGTGTCCCGAACTCTCGGATTTTTGTCAGACATTAAACAAAATCATAAAAATCTGATAAAATCATATTAAAAACTAGACATTCTTCCGCGTTCATAACATTTTTCTGATCGAAAATCGAATCTCCCATGAGGGATATCTTGATTTTACAAGTCGGCAAATGATTTTCAAAACGCATCCCGGGTAACAAAACTCGACTTGCCATTTTGAATGTTTACCACAGTAAACAAATTCAAATGCCTCCGAATTTTTGGAAAAAGTTCAGGGACACCTAAGGACGCATTCCGTGATTTTTTTGGGATTTTTAATAAAAATTAAATGCATGAAATGACGTGTGGACTGACTGAAAACAACAAAGACCTACTGAAAATAAGCAGAATTGAAATAAATGCTAAATTAATCCTAATTAATTCATGAAATATGCTAAATGAATGAAATAAAATGCAAATTGAACCTAGCTAACTATATGAATGTTAAAAATCATCAAGGAAGCATAACAAAACATTTTTATATATGTCGTTTTATGAGAATAGCTCAATCCATCCCTCGGATGAGCTCTTTCTTCAAACGACTCCTGATTCGGATTATAGAATCACATCAAGAGGAAAAGAAGTGCACCTTGCTTCGTTACGCAGCGTAGAAGCTCTTGAAAGGGGCAGCTATCACGAGCTTCCTTCGTCCTTCGCTCCGAGCTTCGGATGGTTCACCAAAATTGAGCTCTGTTGGAATCGGATTGGCCACGGCACGAACTTTACTCCACCTTCTTCAATGCGCCAAAGGGGGCATGTTTTCCAAGGTTCAAAATCAGATGTTAGGAAGGCTAGGTCGGATTTTCCAAGTTCACAAGAGCTAAAAAAAATGATCTCCTTAGGCTGGGCGTGAACCCTTGTTTTTATAACTTTTCTGAAAAAATTTGAAATTCAAACAGGCTGGATCTGAGCCCTCCATGTGGCGCCATCTCAAGAGGTGCCATCTAGGGGTTTGAAATTCGAATTTGGCTTTTTGTAGGGAGCCCTCAGGTGGCGCCACCTCATGGTGCTATTTTGCTTTTTGAGAAAAATAAAAAAAATGGAAATTTTGTGGGTGAGACACCTCAGCAGGGGGATTTGGAATTTTTTAAAAGTTTGCTTGATTCTCTCTGCAGGGAACTCCCAGAAGGCGCCACCTCAGAGGGTGATCTCTTGGAGTTTGAATTTCAAATTCACTTTTTGTAGAGAGTCCTCAGGTGGCGCCACCTCATGATGGGCTACCTTTATTAAAAATAAAATAAAAAATAAAAAAAATGGAGCCAAGTGGAGTCCTGGAATGGTGCCACCTCAAAAGGTGTTTGACACATGTCAGAAGGACAGAGCAGTGGGCTCAGAAGGCGCCACCTTAGAGGAATTTGAATTTTGCTTTTTCTGGTGAAAGGAGATCTGGACATGTGGCAGTCCAGGATGGTTCCAAGTGTCAGCCTGCTGGTGTGGTTCTTCAGATGGCGCCACCTTAGAGGAGAATTCGAATTTCAAATGGAGGTTGGCCCTGGAGGAATGGAGGATGGACATGTGGCGCCACCTCAGGGTGGCTCCTACAATACCATGTGGCAAGAGGGAGGAAAAAGAGGGCAGTGACATGTGTCTCCTACTTTTCTGAAAAAAGTAGGGAGAGGACATGTGTCCTCTACTTTTTCTGAAGGAGTGAGAAGGAGACATGTGTCACCTGCTTTTTCTGAAAGAAGCAGAAGATGACACATGGCAGAGGGGAGAGAAGGTGGGTCAGGCCATGTGGCGCCATCTCAGACAGGATGAAAAAGGTAGGAGTTCAGGATTTGCGCCACCTATGAGGAGTTTTAAACTTTTGAATTCTAGTTTTTCTGAAGAAAACAGAAAATGACACATGGCACTTGCTTTTTCTGAGGAAATGAGAGCTTGCCATGTGTCCTCTGCAGGAGACACTCCAGATGGCGCCACCTCAGAGGAGACAAGCCTACCTTTTTTTGTAGGAATTTAGGAGTTACACATGTCTCCTACTTTTCTGAAAAAAATAGGGAGAGGATATGTGTCAGGCTACTTTTCTAGAAGGAAGGAGGGGTTGACACGTGTCCCCTGCAGGAGACACACTTCAAGTGGCGCCACCTCAGAGGAGACAAGCTCCACTTTTTCTAGACAGAACAACCTATGACACTTGGCATCTCCTGGTAATCTTGGATTGACACATGGTGCAGGATGGATACTGACACATGGCAGACATGTGGCGGCTTCTTAAGGTAGCCCCACACTGACACTTGGCAGAAGAGGGAGGGTGACATGTGGCACCGACTCTAGGTGAACCCTATGCTGACACATGGCATGTAAATGGGAGGAGAGAGAAAGGACAAGTGGCACCCATCCAGGGGACAAGGCTCCTATATTTTTTGGGGTTTTTCAAAATTCAAATTTTCAAAAGAAAAGCCTGTGTGACACCACCTCAATGTGGGTCCCACATTGCTTCTTTATTGACATAAGGACAAGACAGTAAAACCTCTTTTTGGAATTTTTATAAAAATTTGGACTAATGGGCAAAACAGGAATTTTGGAAAGAGTTGGCCCTTGTAGGGCGATTTTGTAAAAGACAGATATTTGAAATTGTCAAAAAGGCAAAATCTGAGGTGAAGTGACTAAAATCCACATTAAGAACTATCCAGATCGTTTTCCTGAGAAAATATTTTGACATTCAGAGTCCTGGAAGTAAAATGGGAAGAATTGATAATTTTGAAGACCTAGGGTTTTGAAATCAATTTTGAAAAGAGTTGAAATTCTAATCTGGATTGAAAATTTTGAAATCAAGAGTTCTGGACCTCGAAATGACATGCTGTGCAGTGCAGTGATTTGAAATGCTCATGCAATGATATGCAATGTCATGTCTTATGAAATGCAATCTTGAACCAAGACTCTGGAGATGTCTGTCTCCTGTCGGGAGTAAAATTTTGACTATCTGAGACAAAATAGAGAAATTTTGAGAGTTGCAGATGAAATTTAGACTTTTGCCAGGTCCGGCTCAGAAAATGACCATTTTTGCCCTCCAGCGATTTCAGAGGTTGAATGAGGATGTTTGGTGGAGATGTAGGGGAGGTGAGTGAAAATTTGGGGTGTTTACAGCCACCCCCGTCGTCGAGGACCCTTTTTCCAAGGAGAGTGTGATGGACTCGTTCCTCTATGATATCCTTTCAATCTTTGTCAGCAGACCCCTTTCCATAAGAGAAGCCTAGAAATAGGGAGTTTTGACGAAAACTTTATTTCTCTTCGAAAGTTCGTTTTGCAAACACCTCCTCTTTAGGGAAGAGAGGAGTATCTTCTTTATTACCCGTTCAGGTAAGGGTCAAGCCCGAGTCTCTCCTTTGGGGAAATGAGAGGAGAATCTAGCCACGAATGTGTCATTTAGATCTCAAGTGATTTCTTTCACCAAAGATTTCAGGAATATTTTGCCAATTTGTCATGAAAAATAGTTGTTGATCTCAAAATCTTTACTGCATAAAATTGTACCTCAGAATACCTTTAGTATTACTTCCGAAAGGACAATGCTTTTGTGAAAAAGGATTCAAAATTCAAAATCTTTCTATTGGCCAACCAAAAGGATGAAGAATAAATCCGCGATATGGCCAGCAAAGAAAATTCAATGTTGTTGCAAAGCCATGAGTGATTGATATTGATCGCAGTCAGTGGCACACTTTTTAAGATCATTCTTGGAAAATAAAAGTAGTCGAAATATCCTGAGTGATACAGAAAAATCCATTCAATCTCCATGTCTCCTCAATCACCTAAGCTGCAATTAAATATCTGCAAAAGAGATCTCTCAACTGTCGTCAAGATGAAGGCGAATTAGACGAGTCGACCCCCGGGGCCAAAGAAGATTTGGATCATCTCCAAGATGATGGAGTTTGTGACGGATCCTTCCAGGGAAAGTCTAGATCACCGTCGAGATGAAGGCGAGTGTGATGGACCTCCCGACAATCCCTAAAAGGTATTTAATTTCTCCTATCATCAAGAGATTCCCAACCAATGAGCCAATAATCGTCAATATAATCCCTGAGAGAAAAGAAGGATCAGAACATCTCTGAGATGAAGAAGTTTGTGATGTACCCTTCCAAAAAAATAAAGAGAGAAAAACCTAGGACATCTCCAAAATGAAGGATGATGTAATTCGCGAAAAATCCAAGAGAGCTCAAATTCTGTCGAAAAGAGAGTGCAGAAAGATCATCATGAGAAAAGAATCCCAGGATATCAGACTGCCGAATCTATCAAGAATCTTCTTTAACTTTGTGAAATTCTTTTATCAATATCCTTTCACTAATAGCTCTCGCAATATCAAGAATACATTCTTTTCCGTCCATATCAAGGAAATTGATAACCTCCTTGAAGGAAAGTCAATTGCAAGTAATTTGAATTCGAATCTTGATTCTACGGAGTTAAGCCGAGTCGGAGGTAATACTTCAGGTAGAAAAGAGGGAATATTTTTCATATATATGCTTATCACTCTTGAATTAACCACAATTTTTATCTTATTGGCAATCTTTTCAAGTTATCCCGACATGAAGTGAGAGCTTGATGTCTATTTTGATATATTCAGGCGTTGTTGTTATCCCTTTTAAGATCGGATGATGGGAGTTGTCCAAGATCCTTCCCTTCTTGTTTTAATCTGAGTGCCTGGGCTATCAGATTCACACACTTCTCTGTGCTCCCCACTGTCCCACCATAGACAGTTCCCGTTCAGGTTAAGGGTTAAACCTGAATTTTCTGCAAAAAGGTCATCTGTCTTAAAAGCCATTCAGTCTCAGCGATGAGACGTCCAAGATCAATCCCTTTTCAAGCTTTAGGGAACCCCCTTTCTTCCTTTTGCAAACCCCTCTCGGATTTATTGTGCAAAATTCGAAGGTCCCATCATGGTTTCTTCATTCGAGGACTCTGTATATCGTCCCCTTTCAGGTTAAGGGTTTAGCCTGAGCCTCATTTTTCCATGAGGTATCGTCCCCTTTCAGGTTAAGGGTTAAGCCTGAGCCTCGTTTTTCCACGAGGTATCGTCCCCTTTCAGGTTAAGGGTTAAGCCTGAGCCTCGTTTTTCCACGAGGTATCGTCCGCTTTCAGGTTAATGGTTAAGCCTGAGCCTCATTTTTCCACGAGGTATCGTCCCCTTTCAGGTTAAGGGTTAAGCCTGAGCCTCGTTTTTCCACGAGGTATCGTCCCCTTTCACGTTAAGGGTTAAGCCTGAGCCTCGTTTTTCCACGAGGTATTGTCCCCTTTCAGGTTAAGGGTTAAGCCTGAGCCTCGTTTTTCTATGAGGTATCGTCCCCTTTCATGTCAAGGGGTTAAACCTGAGCCTCATTCTGATGAGGTATTTCATTTGTCGTCCCATCCAGGTTAAGGGCTAAGCCTGAGCCTCATTTCGATGAGGTGAATCTTCTTCTTTATTCTTTATGCTATATCTACCACCATCATTTGAACTAATTCTTTCATACCCAGTCAAATTCATCTAACTGGGGCATGTTTATAATCTGAATTTGGTGTGTTTTTCTTTGCCACTAAGCTCGACTTACAACCGGCTTAGTAGCAAAGAGGGGCATCTGTAAACACCCCAAATTTTCACCCTTATCTAGTACTTACATTTCATGTGTCATTGCATATCATTCCATGCATTCGGCATACCATTTCATTGCATTGCATAGCATAGCATTGCATGTCATTACATCTCATCATCGAGATCCAACACTCCAGTTTTCAAAATATTCAATCCAGATTTGAGTTTTAAAACTTTTCTTTCAAAAATCAATTTTAAAACCTGGGTTTTTAATCAACATTGTGTCATTTGCCAACCCCCCAGGACCTTATATTTTGAAGTATTTTCTCAGAAAACAATCTGGATTCATTTTAAACTCAATTTCAATTGATTTGAATTCTCAGATGAGACCCATTTAGGTGGTGTCGCTTCTGGATTCCTTCATTTATCAAAAATCTCAAAATATTTAGAGTCCTAATTGGATCAGGACTCTTTTTCCAGAGTCCTAGTCGGATCAAAACTCTACTTTTCACTACCTTTTTACCTATTTTCGGAGAAAACATTTCAAAATCTTTTGTTTTGGCCAAAATCTTAGAGTCTTAGTTGGATCAGGACTCTTCTTTAAGAGTCCAGTCGGATCAGGACTCTTCTTCAGAGTTTTAATCGAATTAGAACTCTAATCTTCTTTCACAACCATTTTCAACTAAATCTTTTAAAATCTTTCAAAATGAGTCAGAAACTCAGAGTTTTAGTCAAAACAGGACTCTTTTCAGAAAGTCCTAGTTGGATCAGGACTTCGATCCTGATTTCAAATTTTGAAAGAATCTTTCAAAAATCTTTTCATCTATCAAAACTGTTGCGCTTTTATCAAAGAATTTTAAAATTCTGAGGTTTTATCTCAGAGTCCTGATCAAATCAGGACTCTACCCCAGAGTCCTGATCGAAGTAGGATTCTATCCAAAATTGATTTTCTCACTTCATTTTCACTGGTTTTCAAAAGCTTTGCTTAAATTCCATCACTTACTTATCAGAAAATCCAACAATATAAGAGTTCTAGTTCAATCAGAACTCTGTTCTCAGAGTCTCAGTTGAATCAGAACTCTGGTTTATTCCAATATTTGTTATTATTTTAACTGTTTTCACAAGTTCTTTCAACTGTTTTTCAGAAAATACCAAAAAAATCTAGAGTTTTAGTCCGATCAGGACTCTGTCCCAGAGTCCCAGTCCAGTCAGGAGTCTGTTTTGAAGTCTGTTTTTATTCCATTTTTCATTTGTTTCCATTCGTTTTCAAAAAAATTAGGTCATTTTGCACAGTCCAGTTAGATCAGGACTCTATGTCAGAGTTCTGATCGAGTTAGGAGTCTAACCCTGACTGTATTTTCTGACTTGTTTCACCATTTTCTGATAAAATCTTTCAAAAACCTGTTATTTAACTTTTTAAAATCTAAAATCTCAGAATCCTAAGAGTTCAGGACTCTAACCTAGAGTTCCAGTTCGCCTGAGACTCTATTTTCAAAAATCTTGAATTTCAATTATTAATTTTAACCTCTTTTCAAAGGTATTTTCAGTGTTTATTTCAAAATTTTCAAAAAATTGATGTGGGCCCACTCAGTTGGAACCATATCCAGAGGAGTCCTTACCCAGTTGGAACTCTATGTCATTTCAAAAAATTTCATTTCAAGTTTGCTTTTGAAAATCTTTTGAAAACTCCTTCAATTTCAAGTTTCAAAATCGTTTTTTGAAAAAAACTCAAGTAGGGCCCACTCGGGGTGGCGCCATGTTCGAGTAAGTCAGGGCTAGACTAGGGTTAGTCAGTGTCTTGGTTTGTGTTAGGGGTTTCGAATAGTCAAAATTTATTTTGAAAATTCATTTTGAAAGTTAGTTTTTAAAACTAGTGTTTTTAAAGGTTTTTAAAAGGGGTTTTAAAATTCAAATGTTAAAAATGCCAAGTGGCATTACATTTGGGGATTTTTTAGGTTTAGCTAGGGGTTAATTAGGTATTAATTAGGATAACTTAGGCTAGGGGTAGTTAGGTAATCCTCTACAAAAATCGCCCCCCTTAGAAGAGCCCAAAAATTTCAAAATTGTTAATTTTTAAAACCTAAAAAGTTTCTATAAATTGAGACCCATTGGGGGTCGATTTTCCCAGCCACCTCTTGAGCAATTCTTGGAGCCTCTCTCTCCTCTCCAGCCCTTCCTCCATTGCTGCAACTCCAAGGTACATTGAAGACTTTATTTTTCATGTATTTAAATTTCAATAGTGATGTAAACTAAATTAAACTTTGGAATAAGAATTTACATTTCCTGCTTAGCTTAGGCAGCATTGCATATAGTTTATTTTTTTAAATATTGTTAATGTGTGATGGATGATGATTCATGCATATTCAAACTCACTATGGTCTACACGAATGGCACATACACTAGCTTTTATGAAGTTTATAAACTTGGTGGAATTCGTATTTATGGCCATAGTCAGAATATGAATGATACCTAGATTTATGATCTTCACATTAGCCACATTCAGCCTACACTCTTAGGCTAATTTCAAAATGCACTGCATTTCTCAAAAATACAAAGAGTTTTTCCCAATTCCTCAAAATCATATTCATTCATTTCATGAATTTTCCAATTCCAATTCCAATTCAAATTCCAAGTCAAAGGAATCAAATTCTTCAAAATTTCCTAAGTCTTATTCAAAATCGATTTTCTCAAAATATGGATTTGCCAATGATATTTCAAGTATTTCCCAAGTTCCAAATTCGATTTTCTAAGTTAGATTTTCAATTTTAAAGTTTGAATTCAAAGAAATCGAGTTTTTCAAAGTTATTTCACATTTCTCAAAATCGATTTTCACAAAATCCTTATATTTCTTCAGAAATCGATTTTCACTTTCTCAAATACAACATCTCAAAAATAATTCACAATTTTCAAAGAGTTTATTTTCCAAGAATCTTCCAAATAATTTCTTATCTTTGAAGCAAACATCATGTTTTCAAATGTGCATTTTTAGAAATTCATAGCACATGCCTGATTCTTTGTGCATTTAGGAATTAGAATATGGTTTAGACAAGTTGAACAAAGCAAAGCATTTGATTGATCCTTGGTTCAATTACCCCTGGTAAAGGCGCCAGGAACGGTTGAATCTCGTACCGACAGGCGAGTCCCATTCTTCGGAATAATCCCGCATTTTAAAAATGGAGGCGAGTTATTTTCAAAATCTTTTTCAAAGGTCAGTTTGATTTGAAAAAGTAAAAATTTTGTGATGATAACAGGTTTGGAGACCGTGATGGGACCTGTCTTCGTCTGATCAATCTAATGCTTTGCATAGTTCAAATTGTCAAAATCGATTTCCATGGAATGTCAGCTTTTAATTTATGCAATCATGTGAACCTAGGAGCCTACGCTTGAACCCAGCTGACATGGACTGCATGTAGACTAGGTATGGTTTGGTAGGACCATATTGAGGAGGAAATTATTCATGCTCACATAGACTTAGGTCTAATACAACACTCCTCAATCTAAGTTTGTATGAAAACAATGTTTGCTGCTTCAAATTTTTCAAAATCTATCTCTTTAGGACTTAGAGCCTTCTATTTGCTTGCATGTGCTCATATTTCAAAAACCACCCCCACCTATATTGTCCCGGTCTTCACGTTGCTGGGCTATCTTCCAGAACCATAGTTCGGGACAGAGTCTCACAACTGGGCCACCTATTTGGGTGAAAACCCCCTGCCACGTACCAAGGGCCATAGTCCAACGTATATCGGCAGGTGCTCAAGGATGTTGGAAAACTTGAACCTAGAACCGGAGGAATTGATTTTATGCCACGTACATCGAGCCTTGGCTTGAGTATATAGGCATAGCATGATTGGACACAGATGATCTGAACCTTAGAGTTAGGATTAAGGTCCTACAGCTATTTCAAAATTTGTGCATCTAGAGTCAGCTTTTAGGGAATGTTGTATGTGCATACTTGTTGTAATTGAATGTGTTATAGTCATTTCTTTGTTATTTTCCATATTTTTCCAATTTTCTAAAATACTGGATGACTTTTCAAAAATCCCCAATCCATGTCCATGTACTGTCCATGTTTTAAACCCTGGACAATTTTCAAAATACTCCATTTTATGAAGTACTTCCTTATATTTCATTAAACCCTGGACAATTTTCATAAAATTCCTCCATTTTCCTAAAAACTCCAGGTGATTTCCCATCTTCCTATCCTCTGGATCTCGAATTTCCTACTTCATTTTATCTTGCCTGCATTTTTTTCAAAGTCTCTATATTTTCCCAAGTCTTATTCCAAATTTTCCATGTTTTCCAGTCGATTCTGATGGCATCCAGTCAGCTTGATTCAGTCTTCCCCGAGGGTCACATCTCCTACGAGGTGCGACAAGGTCTTCCAGAACATCGAGTCCTCAGCACCGGATTCTTCTCTCCCCGATGGTACTATTTATGGTTCAAGAATTTCTCTCGTATGTTCTCGGAACACTTGGACGATTGTGGGTTAGAACTGGCGTCCGCAGTGGGAAAGCAGACAGTCAACGACAACTTGATCCATGCACTAGCAGAACGGTGGAATCCGAGCACTTCTTCCTTCTGGTTCCCGTGGGGCGAGATGACAGTACTCATAGATGAATTTTCAGAGATTATGGGATTGCTCGAGCCAGCCGGTCAGCCTGGAGATCCATTGAAAAAAAAGTTTTTGATCAATGTCAAGGTCTTGGATCCCCGAGACGCTTTAGCTCGCATTATAGGACGTAAGTTGTGGCCCTTGATTGAGGAGGATGGAAATGAATATGTGGACCTGCTCGAAATCTACAGACAGTATGGGATATTCGTAGAAGTCAGCTCGTTGTCCAGGACAGCTCGAGAAAGAATTCAGCATGCGATGGTTCTGTGCACGGTGGGATTGGCTTTCTTTCCCGATGGACGGAATTATATAGATATCAGAATAGTTTAGCTTCTAAGGAGATGGGGAAGTCGACAGACCAACTGCCTCTCTATAGCCATGGCTGCACTCGCCTTTCTATATCGAGGGTTGACTTGTTTCGCACTCGAAGAATCAATTCTAGTCGAAGGGTGCACCTACGCGTTGCAATCTTGGTTCCTCTGGCATGTACCAGCCCGAGCCAGTTCATTCAGATACAATGGTGAAAAGCTTCTTCCAGTTGCGCGATACCGGTTCTTGATTGACAACCTTCACGAGGAAGAAGTCGTATGGGACTACTTTGATCGTCAGGAATCACCTCCCAGATATACTTATGCATATGGCAAGCGATTCAGGCTACTTGGCCCATTCTTCTGCGCATACTATCATCCAGAGCGGTGTGTCAGGCAGTTCTCTCAGAGGCAGAAGCGCGTAGAGATTCGTCCACTAGCAGGGGTTCTGCTAGAATTCGACCTCGCATAAGATCAATGGTCCGGAGCATACCATTCTGCCAGACATGGCTGGGATTCCTTTGTCAATCTTACTATTTTTCCTGGTCCTCGTGTGTCTTCTGATTATCCGGAGTAGTGGAAAATTGTCTGTCCCCCTCCCCTTTGTCAAGTGTATTATTAAAATCATATTTTCGATAAAGTTCCTTTAATCTTCATTTCACTTTGGTTTGACGACCTCGCCTAGGTAACAAGGCATATTCTCAGTTGTTTATTTTGCAAAGAATAGCAGCGCAATTGTCGTAAACTCCAGCGACGACTCAATCCCTAGTAATGGGATATTATTTCAATTGTCTACCAAAATTCTCAACAAATATTCTTCTCCAACCAAATTTCCTTCAAAAGCCTAACCATCAGTTCTACCTTGCAGAGAGCATCAACAACATCTAAAAGAATACTCGTGATACTCGATGGTTCATACAAGGTCTGAAAAGAAAACCTCACCAGTTGAAGGCGTTGCATACTCAGTCACTTCAGAAGAGGAAATGGACTCACCCCGATCAATCAGAAGCCAGGGTCCGCAAGCAGAGGATGATGTTGATCCTCAGATATATGCTATGTTCAAAGAGATGATGACCAAAATGTTGACAGAATAAGCTGAAGCTAGTACAGAAAAGATCCAGGTCAAGCAGAGGGCAAAAGGTCGGTCAGCCAAGAAAGTTTTAAAACTATCCAAGAAATATATCCAACACGAGGATGCATCTGATGAATCAGAATCGGTAGGTGGCACTGATGAAGAGTATGAAGTCTGGCAAGCACTTCAAAGATCTCCTCATAGGCAAGGGACAACCTACAAATTGGAAAATCAAGCAATGGATGATCCGGTCCAAACACAGCTGAAGGAAATGACAAAAAGGATTAAAGATTGCAGGCCCGCGACAAGGGCAAGAAGGTCTTCACGAGCAAAGATTTCCATGATGGCATCACCTCCGTCAGGAATAATCAAGATTCAGAAAAGAAGACAAAACTCACCTTCTTCGTTGATGCCAATCACAGTGATTGCAAAAATAACAAAGGCAATCATACAAGTCAGAAAGAGAAATCTTTAAAGCAGAGTGAAAAATTGAGTCAACAGAAAGAGAAGAAAAAGCATGACGGTTGGGGTTACGATCGCGAATTCACTCCTCTAGATCAGCCCCTCGAAGAGGTCCTTGAATACATGCTGAGCAAAGGAATGGTTAAGCTTCCAAGAATTGCTAATCCTCTGGTCGCCCTAGGGAAATGGAAAGACCGCTTCTGCAAATTCCACCAAACAACAGGGCACGATATTGAACATTGTTTCGTCTTTAAGAATATCGTCCAAGATTATATCGACAAGAATTTCTTTGTTAAGGGTGAGAAAGAATACCAGTCGACTGTCTTTGCCAAGTCCCAGCAGAAATCAAACACTCGGCAAGAGGTACAACATGATGATCGAAATCAGGACCGCAAGATGGCCCCTTTGGATCAAATATTTGAAAGTTTTTTGGAATACATGCTCGCGAAAGATACTGTAAGATCTCCAAAGGCTCATTCCACATTTTCTACTAATTCCACCAGAAATAGCAATGGACACAACAAAAGAGGGGATAGAAAAAATCATGCGGGAGGCTCAGGAAACCCAAACCCCGAGAGAAATGACCTCGCGAGTCGAAAGGATAAAATGGATAAGCGAAATGACAACTCTTCCTCAAGTGTCCAATTAGAATTAAAATTCCAAGGAAAACCAAAGCATGATGGTTGGGGATACGATCGCAATTTTACTCCCTTACAAAAGCCACTGGAACAAGTTTTGGAATATATGATAGCTAAAGGGACGGTTAGACTCCCCAAGATAGTGGATCCTGCTGTGACCATGGGAAGGTTTACAGATCAGTTCTGCAAATTTCACCGGACAATGGGCCACGACACTGAGTACTGCTTTGTCTTTAAAAATATTGTTCAAGACGGCATTGAAAAGAATCTCCTCGTTGAAGATGGACGGAAGGACCAATCATCCTGGTCATGCTTTCCCTCAATCATTCCAGAAATTGATAACATTAGTGCTTTTCCAATTTATTGTCTTGTTTTTATGGGAGGATACAATCCCGTTTGTCTTTCCTTGATTTGTCACTTTCCTTCAATGCATCAATAAAGCTGTCTATTTTTCCCGCAAGCTCGGTGCCACCTTTTATTCTTCTTCTCTATAAAATGTTCTTTCATGAAGAATGATCTCTTGAGAGTCTCTCCTAAATCAATCAAAAGTCAGTTGTCTTGTCACCTTCAGAGAACGTTCTTCGAATATTAATCATTTATCCTTTTGTTCAAAATCTTCTTCCCCCATTACACTGGGGCATTATTTTGAAAATTGGCTTCAAAACTCTCTGTATGCAGACTGGATCAAATAAATCTCTCATTTTGCATGCATGCACATCCATTTACATCATTTTGCATTCATTCGCATTCATCTGCATTCGTCTGCATCAATTTGCATTGAACCACCCATTCAGGATAAGGGATAAATCCTGAGACCCCGGCAAGTCGTCCAAGTCATCATCAATTGATGACACTTCAAAACCCAGTGCTCGTACTGGTAATCTTTTAAAACCCAGTGCTCGTACTGGTAACCTTTTAAAACCCAGTGCTCGTACTGATAATCTTTTAAAACCCAGTGCTCGTACTGGTAATCTTTTAAAACTCAGTGCTCGTATTGGTAATCTTTTAAAACCCAGTACTGGTAATCTTTTAAAAACCTAGTGCTCATACTGGTAACCTTTTAAAACCCAGTGTTCGTACTGGTAATTTTCCAAAATCCAGTGCTCGTACTGATACTCTTCCAAAATTTGATGCTCGTACTAGTTGAACTAGTCCCAAATGTCATCTTTATACTTATCAACTTTTCTTTCCTTTAAATGTCTTGAATTGGTCTAGAAGATTCGAGTTCCGATTCGAATCTTCTTCCAAATCCAATTCAGAATTGGTCTAGAAAATTCAAGTCCCGACTTGAATTTTCTTACAAATCCAATTCGTATAATTTTCTTTCCTCTAGATTCTAGAATTGGTCTAGAATAGTCGAGTTCCGATTTGAATCTTCTTCCAAATCCAATTCAGAATTGGTCTAGAAAATCCAAGTCCCGACTTGAATTTTCTTATAAATCCAATTCGTATAATTTTCTTTCCTCTAGATTCTAGAATTGGTCTAGAAGAGTAGAGTTCCGATTCAAATCTTCTTCTAAATCCAATTCAGAATTGGTCTAGAAAAATCAAAGTTCCGACTTGAATTTTCTTATAAATCCAATTCGTATAATTTTCTTTCCTCCAGATTCTAGAATTGGTCTAGAAGAGTCGAGTTCCGATTTGAATCTTCTTCCAAATCCAATTCAGAATTGGTCTAGAAAATCAGAGTTTCGACTCGAATTTTCTTTCAAATCCAATTCGCTTGGCTTTCCTTTAAAAGTTCGAACTTCTACTCAAACTTTCCTGCAAATTTGGCAATTGATCTAGAAGATCCGAGTTCCGACCCGAACCCTCTTTCAAAATCCAATTCATCTAGTTTTTCCTTAGAGACTTGAATTCCGATCTTCCCTCAAACTCAGTTTAGCACCGGGTCCATTCAAAGCTCACAAGTTGAATGATTCCTTCTTAAACTATGATCCTTAGGTTAAATCCCTAAGGAATTGATAGTTCGTAGGTCAAACCCCTGCGAAACCAATATGATTTGTAGGCTGAACGCCTGTCAAACCAATATGGCTCATAGGTTGAACCCCTTTGTGAACCAAAAGTTCTTCTCAACCCAGTGGTTCTTAGGTTGAACCCCTTTCGAACCGGTCTCATTCTCAAAAATTTGATTTGTAGGTTGCATTCCTATTGATCCCCGGTTCTTAGGTTGAACCCCTTTGGAGCAAATCTCACTTTCAAAAATTTGATCTGTAGGTTGAAGTCCTCCTGATCCAATATTCTTTACAGTCCTTAGGTCGAACCCCTTTCGGATTGGTATTTTTCAGAAATGTGATTTGTAGGTTGAAGTCCTCCTGATCCGCGTTCGTAGGCTGAATCCCTATGGAACCCATGTCATTCCAAATGAACCAATGTCGTTCTCAATTGAACCAATGTCGTTCTTAGGCTAAATCCCTACAGAACCCATGTCGTTCCCAATGAACCAATGTCGTTCTCAACTGAACCTATGTCGTTCGTAGGCTGAATCCCTACAGAACCCATGTCGTTCCCAGTGAACCAATGTCGTTCTCAATTGAACCTATGTCGTTGTTAGGCTAAATGCCTATGGAACCCATGTCGTTCTCAGTGAACCAATGCCGTTCTCAATTGAACCAATGTCGTTCTTAGGCTGAATCCCTACAGAACCCATGTCGTTCCCAGTGAACCAATGTCATTCTCAATTGAACCAATGACGTTCTTAGGCTAAATCCCTATTGAACCCATGTCGTTCCCAGTGAACCAATGTCGTTCTCAATTGAACCAATGCCGTTCTTAGGCTAAATCCCTATTGAACCAATGTCGTTCTCAATTGAACCAATGTCGTTCTTAGGCTGAATCCCTATTGAACCCATGTCGTTCCCCATGAACCAATGTCGTTCTCAATTGAACCAATGTCGTTCTTAGGCTGAATCCCTATCAAACCCATGTCATTCCCAATGAACCAATTCCCAATTTCGACCCTTTTGGGTCACCCAATACCAATTTCAATCATCTTCTCTTGCGAGGGACCCTTTTCCAGGGAGAGTTCGAGGGAGCTCATTCTTTTTGCATGTCTTTATTGTACGTTCGTTGAACCCTTTTTCTAGGGAGAGTTTGAAGGGACTCGTGCTTCACGAACAGTTTGCAAAACAATCTTTATTGTCACACAAGGAATTCTTTTTCCAGGGAGAGTTTCGACGGAAGCTCGTCCTCCTTGTAACCCTAAATGTCTTTTGTTAGGCCACCCCTGTCGTCGAGGACCCTTTTTCCAGGGAGAGTGTGATGGACTCGTTCCTCTATGATATCCTTTCAATCTTTGTTAGCGGCCCCCTTTCCATAAGAGAAGCCTAGAAATAGGGAGTTTTGACGAAAACTTTATTTCTCTTCGAAAGTTTGTTTTGCAAACTCCTCCTCTTTAGGGAAGAGAGGAGTATCTTCTTTATTACCCGTTCAGGTAAGGGTCAAGCCCGAGTCTCTCCTTTGGGGAAAGGAGAGGAGAATCTAGCCACGGATGTGTCATTTAGATCTCAAGTGATTTCTTTCACCAAGGATTTCAGGAATATTTTGCCAATTTATCATGAAAAATAGTTGTTGATCTCAAAATCTTTACTGCATAAAATTGTACCTCAGAATACCTTTAGTATTACTTCCGAAATGACAAAGCTTTTGTGAAAAAGGATTCAAAATTCAAAATCTGTCTATTGGCCAACCAAAAGGATAAAGAATAAATCCGCGATATGGCCAACAAAGAAAATTCAATGTTGTTGCAAAGCCATGAGTGATTGATATTGATCGCAGTCAATGGCACACTTTTTAAGATCATTCTTGGAAAATAAAAGCAGTCAAAATATCCTGAGTGATACAGAAAAATCCACTCAATCTCCATGTCTCCTCAATCACCTAAGCTGCAATTAAATATCTGCAAAAGGGATCTCTCAACTGTCATCAAGATGAAGGTGAATTAGACGAGTCGACCCCCGGGGCCAAAGAAGATTTGGATCATCTCCAAGATGACGGAGTGTGTGACGGATCCTTCCAGGGAAAGTCCAGATCACCGTCGAGATGAAGGCGAGTGTGATGGACCTCCCGACAATCCCTAAAAGGTATTTAATTTCTGCTATCATCAAGAGATTTCCAACCAATGAGCCAATAACCGTCAATATAATCCCTGAGAGAAAAGAAGGATCGGAACATCTCTGAGATGAAGGAGTTTGTGACGTACCCTTCCAAAAAAATAAAGAGAGAAAAACCTAGGACATCTCCAAAATGAAGGATAATGTAATTCCCGAAAAATCCAAGAGAGCTCAAATTCTGTCGAAAAGAGAGTGCAGAAAGATCATCATGAGAAAAGAATCTCAGGATATCAGACTGCCGAATCTATCAAGAATCTTCTTTAACTTTGTGAAATTCTTTTATCAATATCCTTTCACTAATAGCTCTCGCAATATCAAGAATACATTCTTTTCCGTCCATATCAAGAAAATTGATAACCTCCTTGAAGGAAAGTCAATTGCAAGTAATTTGAATTCGAATCTTGATTCTACGGAGTTAAGCCCAGTCGGAGGTAATACTTCAGGTAGACAAGAGGGAATATTTTTCATATATATGCTTATCACTCTTGAATTAACCACAATTTTTATCTTATTGGCAATCTTTTCAAGTTATCCCGACATGAAGTAAGAGCTTGATGTCTATTTTGATATATTCAGGCGTTGTTGTTATCCTTTTTAGGATCGGATGATGGGAGTTGTCCAAGATCCTTCCCTTCTTATTTTAATCTGAGTGCCTGGGCTCTCAGATTCGCACACTTCCCTGTGCTCCCCACTGTCCCACCATAGACAGTTCCCGTTCAGGTTAAGGGTTAAACCTGAATTTTCTGCAAAAAGGTCATCTGTCTTAAAAGCCATTCAGTCTCAGCGATGAGATGTCCAAGATCAATCCCTTTTCAAGCTTTAGGGAACCCCCTTTCTTCCTTTTGCAAACCCCTCTCGGATTTATTGTGCAAAATTCGAAGGTCCCATCATGGTTTCTTCATTCGAGGACTCCGTATATCGTCCCCTTTCAGGTTAAGGGTTAAGCCTGAGCCTCATTTTTCCACGAGGTATCGTCCCCTTTCAGGTTAAGGGTTAAGCCTGAGCCTCGTTTTTCCACGAGGTATCGTCCCCTTTCAGGTTAAGGGTTAAGCCTGAGCCTCGTTTTTCCACGAGGTATCGTCCCCTTTCAGGTTAAGGGTTAAGCCTGAGCCTCGTTTTTCCACGAGGTATCGTCCCCTTTCAGGTTAAGGGTTAAGCCTGAGCCTCATTTTTCCATGAGGTATTGTCCCCTTTCAGGTTAAGGGTTAAGCCTGAGCCTCGTTTTTCCATGAGGTATCGTCCCCTTTCACGTTAAGGGTTAAGCCTGAGCCTCGTTTTTCCACGAGGGATTGTCTCCTTTCAGGTTAAGGGTTAAGCCTGAGCCTCGTTTTTCCACGAGGTATCGTCCCCTTTCAGGTCAAGGGGTTAAACTTGAGCCTCATTCTGATGAGGTATTTCATTTGTCGTCCCATCCAGGTTAAGGGCTAAGCCTGAGCCTCATTTCGATGAGGTGAATCTTCTTCTTTATTCTTTATGCTATATCTACCACCATCATTTGAACTAATTCTTTCATACCCAGTCAAATTCATCTAACTGGGGCATGTTTATAGTCTGAATTTGGTGTGTTTTTCTTTGCCACTAAGCTCGGCTTACAACCGGCTTAGTAGCAAAGATGGGCATCTGTAAACACCCCAAATTTTCACCCTTATCTAGTACTTACATTTCATGTGTCATTGGATATCATTCCATGCATTCGGCATACCATTTCATTGCATTGCATAGCATAGCATTGCATGTCATTACATCTCATCTTCGAGATCCAACACTCCTGTTTTCAAAATATTCAATCCAGATTTGAGTTTTAAAACTTTTCTTTCAAAAATCAATTTTAGAACCTGGGTTTTTAATCAACATTGTGTCATTTGCCAACCCCCCAGGACCTTATATTTTGAAGTATTTTCTCAGAAAACAATCTGGATTCATTTCAAACTCAATTTCAATTCTCAGATGAGACCCATTTAGGTGGTGTCGCTTCTGGATTCCTTCATTTATCAAAAATCTCAAAAAATTTAGAGTCCTAATTGGATCAGGACTCTTTTTCCAGAGTCCTAGTCGGATCAAAACTCTACTTTTCACTACCTTTTTACCTGTTTTCGGAGAAAACCTTTCAAAATCTTTTGTTTTGGCCAAAATCTTAGAGTCCTAGTTGGATCAGGACTCTTCTTCAAGAGTCCAGTCGGATCAGGACTCTTCTTCAGAGTTTTAATCGGATTAGAACTCTAATCTTTCACAACCATTTTCAATCAAATCTTTTAAAATCTTTCAAAATGAGTCAGAAACTCAGAGTTTTAGTCAAAACAGGACTCTGTTCCGTCATATGCAGGCAGGATTAGACGAAAGCTCTTTTTCTTAAATTTTGTTAATTCTTAATTAATCTTATGATCTTTATTTTTCATTTCATATTGATTCATTTTTTGGTTTGATCAAATTTACATCAAGCTGATGCTCTTTTGTGTCAAGTTTTAACAAATTTTTCAATCTTATTAAAATTTCATCTACTTTTATCTTTAAAGATTACCCTTTCAGGATAAGGGATAAACCTGATGCCTCCTTTCAATGAGGTATTCTTTTGTTATTTCCCCCGTTCAGGATAAGGGGAAAATTCCTGAATTATCTTTTAAAAACTTATTTTGAAAATCTAGCTCATCTTCAAAACCCAGTTCTCGCACTGGTTATTTCTCAAACTTTTCAATCATATATTGAGCTCATTTGGAAAATTCGGTTCCCATACCGGTAACCTTCTAAAATCAGTCTTCTGATCAAATACCTTCCTTTTGCAAAATTCAAGTTTTGACTTGAACTTCCCAAGATTTGATATTTTCAAAAAATCCGGCATCTCGCTGGTCATGTATTTTCCCAAAAGGATCCAACACTCGTTGGTCATGTCTCCCAAAAGATCCAGCATCTCGCTGGTCATGTATTTCCAAAAAGATCCAGCACCAGTTGGTCATGTATTTCCAAAGGATCCAGCACCCCGTTGGTCATGTATTTCCAAAGGATCCAGCATCTCGCTGGTCATGTATTTCCAAAAAGATCCAACACTCGTTGGTCATGTATTTCCAAAAGATCCAGCTTCCGTTGGTCGTGTATTCCAAAAGATCAAACCCTTAGGGTGCGACTCCTCAATTCTATCATTTCCAAGATCTTCCACCTTTCAAATTCTATCAGTTTCCCAACCGTCGGTTGTAATATCTTCAAAATCTTATCATTTTCTCAACCCCCGGGTTATAATCTCCCAAATTCAATCACTTTCAAACCATCAGATTAAATCCTTCATTTACAAAATTCAGTATTTTTCACTGGTCGGGATTTGAAATCCAGTTGTCATAACTGGTCGGGATTTGAAATCCAGTGTTTTCACTAGTCGGGATTATCAAAATCCAGTATTTTTCACTGGTTGGGATTTGAATTCCAGTTTTCATAACTGGTCGGGATTTGAAATCCAGTTGTCATAACTGGTCGGGATTTGAAATCCAGTGTTTTCACTGGTCGGGATTATCAAAATCCAGTTTTCATAACTGGTCGGGATTTGAAATCCAGTATTTTTCACTGGTCGGGATTTGAAATCCAGTGTTTTCACTGGTCGGGATTATCAAAATCCAGTTTCTCATAAACTGGTCGGGATTTCCAAAACCTAATATATTTCATCAGTCCAGTTTTCTAAAGTCTGATTTCTTACACCATTTCTTTAAATTACAGCTAAATGTCTCATCAAAATCTATATTGTGATTATTTCACAAGAAATTCGTGAAAACTTTGCCAATTTGCTAAAAGCATTAGTTGATTCTAAAAGTCTGACTACACAAAAAGAATTTCCTCAGATTACCTCTACTATTTCCTTCCAAAAGGTGAAACTTTTTACGAAAAAGAGGTAAAATTCAAATCTTTTCCTGTTGATCAACCAAAAGGATGTAAGAAATGTCCTCGACATGATCAATGAAAGAAATCTTTAATGATGTTGAAAAGCCAAAAGCGAATTGATATTGATCTTGGCTATGGCGCATGTTTTAAAATGACTTTCTGGCAATCAGGCAGTGGAAATATCTCGAGCTATAGAAAGAATCCACTTGACCCATATCTTCTCATTCGTTTAAGAGTTGCAATCAAATATCCGCAAAAGGGATCTCTCAACTGTCGTCAAGATGAAGACGAATATGCGAGCAGACCCCCGGAGCCAAAGAAGATTTGAAACATCTCCAAGATGACGGAGTTTGTGACGGATCCTTCCAAGGAAAGTTCAGATCACCGTCGAGATGAAGGCGAGTGTGATAAACCTACCGACAAACCTTAAAAGATATTTGATTTCTGCTATCATCTAAAGACCTTTTGAGCTAATGTCATCAATAGAATCCCTGAGATAAAAGAAGGATCGGAACATCTCCAAGATGAAGGAGTTTGTGACGTACCCTTCTCTGAAAAAGAGAGAAAAGTACGGACATCCAAATGAAGGATGATGTGAAAAACCGAGAAAAGCCCAATGACTCAAAAGAGTGCAAAAGATCATCATAGGAAAACACCCAGATATCAAACTGCCAAAGTTGCCAAAAGTCATCTTTTCTCATGCAAAGTTCTTTTATCAATATCTCTTCATTACTTGCTTTTATGAAATTAAGAACATTTCTTCTATTTTCATATCAGGGAAATGGATAGCTTCCTTGAAGAAAATCATCAGCGCTAAATTTTTGAATTTGACTCTTAAAACCTAGGAGTTAACCTCATTGGAGGAAATACTCTAGGTAAAAGAGGGAATATCTTTGCACATACGTGCACATTTAGAAGCGTTTGGATCTACTGTGATTCTATCTTATTGGCAAAATTTTCTAGCTATTTCAAGAATGAAATAAACATTCAATATCCATTTTTGATGCAACCTAGCATTGTTTATATTTCCCAAAAAGTGTTGCCTCTGAAGGAAGTATCTCTTCCTGTCCCACCACGGTTTTCTCATTAAAGAATTCCGTATGGACGACCCACTCAGGATAAGGGCCAAACCTGAACCATTTGCGAAGGATCATTTAATTTCAAAAGCTATTTCAGTCTTAGCAATGAGACGCCCAATTTCTTCCCCCTTTTCAAAGCTTTAGGGACTCTATATTTCCTCCTTTCGCAAAAACCCCTCTCGGATTTGTTCGTCCAAATTCCGAAGGTCCCATCGTGCTTTCTCCATTTTTTAGAAACCTGTATGGTAGATTTCCCTCACTCAGGATAAGGGTCAAACTTGAACCATTTGCGAAAGATTATTTAATTTCAAAAGCTATTTCAGTCTCAGCAATGAGACACCCAATTTCTTCCCCCTTTTCAAAGCTTTAGGGACTCTATATTTCCTCCTTTCGCAAAAAACTCTCTCGAATTTGTTTGTCCAAATTCTGAAGGTCCCATCGTGCTTTCTCCATTTTTGAGAAACCTGTATGGTAGATTTCCCCCACTCAGGATAAGGGTCAAACCTGAACCATTTGTGAAAGATCATTTAATTTCAAAAGCTATTTCAGTCTCAGCAATGAGACGCCCAATTTCTTCTCCCTTTTCAAAGCTTTACGGACTCTATATTTCCTCCTTTCGCAAAAACCCCTCTCGGATTTGTTCGTCCAAATTCCGAAGGTCCCATCGTGCTTTCTCCATTTTTGAGAAACCTGTATGGTAGATTTCCCCCACTCAGGATAAGGGTCAAACCTGAACCATTTGCGAAAGATTCTTTGATTTTAAAAGCTATTTCAGTCTCAGCAACGAGACGCCCAATTTCTTCCCCTTTTCGAAGCTTTAGGGAACCCTATATTTCCTCCTTTCGCAAAAACCCCTCTCGGATTTGTTTGTCCAAATTCTGAAGGTCCCATCATGCTTTCTCCATTTTTGAGAAACCCGTATGGTAGATTTGCTATCCAGATTAAGAGTTAATCCGGGACCTCGCTTCGCGAGGTATCTTCCTTTCAGGTTTGGGTTAAACCTGAAACTCGTTCCAACGAGATTCCTCGTTCTAACGAGATATTTTCTTCCAATCCCATCATGGTTCTTCCCATCAAGGAATCCATGCTTTGTATATCCATCCAGGATAGGATCCTACTTGAGCTGCATTTCACTAGGCATTTTCCAAAAAAATGTCCCATCAAGGTCCTCATGTATTCCTTCGCTCATCTCAAATTCATCTTGATATATGTTCGTCCCATCCAGGTTAAGGGCTAAACCTGAATCATTCCAAAAAGAGTATCGCGTCTCATCCATGAGACCTGATCAAAATTCTCATTTCCCATCATTTCAGAATTTTCACCCAAAGTCCCATCACGATTTTCTCATTTCTATTATTTGACTACATCATTTTCGAGGATTTCGTTCCCCCAAAACCATTCAGGATAAGGTTCTAAGCCTGAAAAGCCATATTTTCAAAATAATTCTTCCACACCCAGTTCAGACCTGCTGACTGGGGCATTTTCAAAATTTGGAGTGTTGTCTTTGCCACTAAGCTCGGCTTTCAATCGGCTTAGTAGCAAAGAAGGGCATCTGTGAACACCCCAAATTTTTCAAAGTTTTGTAAAAATGACCCTTTTGCCCCTAACCCCGTTTTCTAAGAAAATCAAAGCAGTTTCAAAGCTCATTATTCAGATTTTCTGGATCAAATTTCACATTGATATATTCAAAATCAATTCCGGATCCGAATCCAGTGCTTTAAATCCATATTTCTTCAGAAATCCGGATCAAAAACCTATTTCTGAAGAAATTTTCTCAAAATAACTTTTAAATTCTCAGAAAAACTCTATGTTATAAATATTTTATAAAAACACAAAAAAAAATTTAGTTTTAACCTTTGATTTCTCGTAAAACTTTAGGGTTTTATTCTAAAAATACAAAAAAAATAGAAAAATAACATAAAAACCAAAAAGAACAAAATTTTAGAAAAACTATGAGGAAAAACAAAGGGTTTCAAGCTTTTCAAAGCTATTTTTGCTAAAAAACTCATTTGAAGAACCATTTTTACAAAAAGTTCCTTTAAAAGAATCCTCTTTTTGGAAAAAAAGGAAAGTTGCAAACGGCCCCCTCCCGCGCATTTTCTCCTCTGGAAGCTTCATTTGCAGGAGGGCTCCCCACCTTCAATCTCCAACAAATCCCATCTCCCTCCATCCTCCATCTCCAACGAACCACCTTCGAGAGCCTTCCACGCCCTCCTTAAAAAGAGGCCTCCAATCTTCTTCTAAAAAGAAAAAACCCATTATTTTCATTGAGATCGGCTTTTCCCTTCAAGCATCCCTTGTCGGCATCTCTCCTACCATCCATCAATTTCATTGGTTTTTCTTTTTTTTTTTGAAGACATCGAGCTTCTCGACATCCATCGCAATCCACCAATTTTCCCATTAATCATCGGGTTTTCCCTTCTGGAGTGGAGCCACCCTCACACCGAAGGAAGTCTATCGGGCCTCTGCAACAATCGTTTTATGAACATTCCTCACTCTGTACATATTGCTCTGGTTTTTCTCTGACTGACGGAAGAGAGCATATCTCACTGCAGGAATTTCCAGTAAATCGGTAAGAGCTCCTTTTATTTCCGGTTATAAATTTTGAGCTCTTCATTCATTTTGATTTCTTTTATTGATTAGTACCAAAGCACACCTATGATCCTGATGTTGCTTACAACAAGATCGGATCATATATCGTGTGATAATGACAGGAATCTCCGGATTCCAATATCCCCTTTCTTCATTTCGATCTTGATTTTTCACTCTAATGACCTATTTACACTGGATTTCATGTTTGTGTTTTGACCTCCTGTTATCGCCCTTTATCTGAACCCTCACCCCTCTTCTTCCCCTCCTCACATCTTAGCATTCTGCTTTTAGCATCCATTTTGGCTCTAATAAATCGATCTATTCCTTAGCATCGGACATCATTTTTTTTTTTAGATTTCTTGTTTCAGTTCTGCTGACCTTAATCTTCTATGTTTCTGTTTATTCATTTCGTACCCCTGTATATATATCATCCCCTTCCTTTTGCCGTAGAAACAATGCTGAAATCATAAAAGCCACCACGAAACATACCAGGTATGTTTCGAGTGTCTTGGATGAGATGATTTCTCATCTTAATTTTCATTCCACCATTAACACCATATTTCTGTGTAAAGAGATCGATATAAAAAAAAAGATGGGGGAAATTTATCCTGCGCCTGGCGTGTTCTTCTTCCCAAAGAAGCCAAAGTTATGCAAGTTGATCCATATCTCGTTTATGGTAAGATGGCTAGAGATCGTTACCCATGTTGTAACAGTACTAGTCTCGTGCCAGTTTTTAAAAAAAAAAAATGGAGGCTAGGCGTTAGATATTTCTTTACTGTGCATATAGGCAGCCATTAATTTTTCTCTTTCTCTATTTTCAAAAGCAGTCGTGAGTTAATCCGAGGGCTTAGTTTTCTTTTTCTTTTTTTTTTCTTTTTCTTTTTCCCATAATTCTTGGTCTTAATAATTTCCAGATTTTAGTTATTGTTTATAAGTTCCTCCTCAGCATTCATCTTTCTTCTGATATTTTTTTTGATAATGTGCTGAGTGTCTGCGTTCTTTATTTTTCTTCTGAGATAAGTTGAGGCAATTGGTAATGCAATCTGTATGTTTTAGATATTTCCTTAATCTCTGAATGTTTATCTGATTTAATACTTGATGAAATTGCTTCACGTCTTGAAAACTACAACATGGTTGCCATTGGTAGAGTTGTTTCCTCTAATAGTCCACTGGTTTCCACCACATCCGATCATATTTCCAAGAAAATGTAAAGGGATCTGTTGCTAAAATCCTTCAGATGGTAAGTTGGTTCAAGGTTCCAGTGGTAGCCCTGTGATCCTTGAAAGATCAAAATAGAATGAATTCAAAGAAAGTCATGCAGAAAGCTCATTTCAGAGTCCTGGAAAAAAGGGTTCACGGATACAAATCCTCGAGCCACACAATTTATTGAACCTGCTTTCCTCTCTGATCGTCCCTTGTATACCATCAGCTCTCAACACACTGATGGAATACTGGGAAAATTAGATATCCAGATAGCTTCTATTCAATTTAGGCAAGAGATAAAATGTGTGGAAGGTCTACCTCTGTGGTGCAATAGGTCATCAGATATTAATAAGTTATGAGCTATTCAAGGGTTACAGAAAGGGAAATTTAAAAGAGAAGACTAATGAATTTGTTGCAGCTCATGATTTCTTAAACTCAGATGACAAAAGTTTCAATGTGAAAGTTTGGTACAATTTAGCATATAAAATGACACAGGGGGCGCTTCTGCTAGATTATTGCGTGTTGCACATTCTATAAATGTAGCATCAAATGCCTACCTCCAGCTCCTTAAGGGTACCGGTGTGAAGATGCCTTTGGAATTTGTGAAGGAAATGCCTAAGCCAGCAACAAAAACTGAGGTCGGATTTGTCGTCGGTTATTGGTCCACTTTTCTTTACAGGGGTGATTTAATTACCATTTCCTGTGATGTTGACACACTTGGTTTATGAGAAGCAACGGAAACTGAGAATCATGATGGAAATGCATGGGCTTAGAGATGGTTTATACTGACTGATTTCCTATCTCCATCTTTTTTTTCTTTTTTTGTTTGTTTTGTTCATTGCAGTAGTATATATGACATGTTTTGTGCTCTTCGGTTCCATCATTGGGCTTCAATTCTTCAAGTTTAATGACTATAGCTTGCAGTTGATGTTCTGTTTCATTTACCTAAACTTGCAGATTGCACTTACTTTCCTGATTCACCTATCTTTTCTGAAGTTAAGACTGCTACAATTGTAGGCTACATATATATTTGGCTTAGAGCTATTAGGATCTTTCCTTCTTCAAATTCTTTGTTCAAAACACAACCTTTTCAAAAGTCTGGGTAGTGGTTATAGAGATCCTTCCTGCTTTTCCCTATCTAGAGGTCTTTTTGAACTTGGGCAATATGCTTTTATGGGGCAGTATATGGAAACTAGCAGCATGCACTGGAAAAATTTGAACAATATTATCATGGCTCTGGAATGGTTCATCCTTCCTCCAATTGCCTACTACTTGGATCAAATTGTTTCAAATGGGGCATTTGAAGTTAAAGTATGTGCTCTCCTGCACTTATATCATACCCCTTCACTATGATCCATTTCCAGCACCCTTATCCATCTACACTAAGTATATGTTATATATATATATATATATACGTATATAGGTATATATACATATATATGTATGTGTATGTACTCATATGTATGTAAGTATGTATAAACTCTCATATATATATATATGTAAGTATGCATGTCATTCTTCATCTTTTTCAGCATGTATATATGAACATTTTTTCCATTAACATTTGTATGATATATGTGGTTTTTCCTTCTCTTTTCATTACTAACCCAGTTGTTTTGCAGGAAATATGTGGATAAAGCTGTCATTTGAAGTTGTAAAATTAATTTCACATGTTGTAATAGCTAGATTTGAATAAAAAATTTACATTCCTTGCTTTAGGTAGAATGAATGAGCATTGTAAATACCATAAATTATTTGTCTTCATGCATTTTTTGCCTTCATTTCTCAAAATTCTCATAATGGTGAAACACGAATGGCACATACATCATTTCGTAAGAGATAATAAATACTAAGTTGATGATCCACATCAATGGCCATAGTCAGGGTGTGGACAAAACTTAGCATTTTTATCTCTTACGAAATAACACTGGATCCATACTGGATCCATTTTCAAAATTCATCATATTTTCTTAAATATTCTCTTCTTTTATCAGAATTTAACCTAAAATTAACTCAATATATATACCAATGGCCATAGTCAGGGTATATTGAGAGTTAATTTCATTTTAAATTCTATAAAAGCACCAAAAAGGTATTTTATTCTTCATTTGAATTTAGATATGACTATTATATAATACATTCAATGACCATAGTCAGGAATGTATTATATCATTAATCTTATTTAAATTCATTTGAAGAATGAAATATAATTTCCAAATCCAATTCCAAACTTATTCAAATTTATTCATCATTTAGGGTAGAATTGCATCATATTTTCAAAAACTCCTTTTAAAATCCAAGTGATTGTGAATATCTCTTCTTCAAGTTCCTATTTCAAATCTATCTTATTTCCAAACTTTGAAATCAAATTCAAAGTTTAAAAATTCAACTTGGTTCATTTTATAAAATTCCAAATCCAAGTTCAAAGTCCAAATTGACTTTGAAATTCTTTCTCAAAATCAATTTCTGAAATTTCAAAAAGCCAAAGTTAAATCCTAATCTCAACTTGGATCCAGATTTCCAAGTATAAACTCCATTCTACTTTGGATCTCCGATTACAGATCCAAATTTCATTTAGGATCCAGAATCCAATTATACTTTGGATCTTAGGCTTCAGATCCAATTCCATCTTAGGATCCAGAGTCCATCTCTACATGGGATCTTAGATTACAGATCCAAATTCCATCCTAGGATCCAGAATCCCCATTCTACTATTGGATCTCAAATTACAGATCCAAATTCCATTCTAGGATCCAGAACCCAATTCTACCTTGGATCTTAGACTTCAGATCCGAAATTTTCATTTAGGATCCAGATCCTCATTCCACTTTGGATCTCGAATTACAGATCCAGATTCCATTTAGGATCCAGATCCTCATTCTACCTTGGATCTCAAATCACAGATCCAAATTCCATTTAGGATCCAGAACCCAATTCTATTTTGGATCTCAGACTTCAGATCCAAATCCATTCTAGGATCCAGAATCCAATTTCATCTTAGGATCCAGAATCCAACTTTACTTTGGATCTTAGACTTCAGATCCAAATTACATCTTGGATTCAAAATCTTGAATCCAATTCCATTCAAAATTTCAAATCCAAATTTCGTCTTGATTCCAATTCTTAAAACCAATTCCATTTCATTTCAAATCAAGTTCCCATCCTAAATTCAAAATTCAACTTTGAACTCTATTCAGAATCCAGATCTTGGATTCGGATTTCATCTTGAAATTCCAACTTTTAAATCAAATTCCATTTCTTAATTTTATTCAGATTTCCCAATTCCATCTTTTCTTCTGATTCAATTCCATTTCTATTTTCATTCAAAGTCCATTTATGACTTTGAAAAATTCCTTTCTTCTCTTTTTTATCTCAAAACTTCAAAATCACTTTCCAAAAATCCAGATCTATTTTCCTAAGCTCTTGATCATTCTAAAAACTTAGAACTTTAATCTTAAGTTCTAAGTTAGAAAATATTTCTTCACTTTATCAGATTCACTTGGAGATTCTTCAAAACATTTTCAAAAAGAGCATACATCTTTGCATTTGCACAAGCATGATTCATTGTGCATTTAGACTTAGGATAAATACTTAGATAAATTCTTTGCAAAGCAAAAGGCATAAAATTTGACCCTTGGTTCGATTACCCCTGGCAAAGGCACCAGGAACGGTCGAACCTCGTACCGACGAGCGGATCCCGTCTCCCAGTTTTCCCGCAAAATATTTCAAAAATGGAGGCGAGTTATTTTCTTTTCAAAATTAAGGTCAAGTGAGACCCCGCAAAAGAATTTCTCTCTCTCTTCTTTTCTTTTTTTTTTCTTTCTCTTCTCTTCTCTCTTTCTTTCTCCCCTTTTATTTTTCTCCCTTCGAAAAGGAGGAAATAGAGGTCGGAAAGGAAAAGAGAAGGAAGAGAGAAAACATTACGAGAGGAAAAATTTTGCGATGATCACAGTATTGTAATACATTCAAATCATTCACATCAAGTATTACAATACATTCAAATAATTCAAATCATTTACATCAAGTACTGCAATACATTCAAATAGAGGTTTGTATTACAAGATTTTGCTCACTAGCTTAAGAATTCTTCCTCATCACTTGTTTGACTTTCATATTCTTCTTCTTCTTCTTTATTGTTTGCCCATCCACTTGGTATATCATTTGGATCACATTCTTCTATGAATGCTTCACCGACCAATAGAGATATGATATGCATATCATGCGCAATATCGTGACCATAAGAGAAGTCATAGATATCATCTGATTGATAGTAATCACTGTCTTCAACTAACTTATCTTCCTGTAACTGATCATACTCAGGGTATAGTTTGGATTTTACCTTGCAAACTGCCCACCACTCATTTCTATCTGACTTTTTTGTACTCGGATTTGAAGTATAATAAACTTTTTGAGCTTGCCAGGCTAATATGAATGGTTCATGTGTTCCAAACCTTGATTTATGATTCACTTCCACATTTCCTGAGGCTTTGTCGAGTCTTGTTGCAGTTGGACCAAACCAATGACAATTGAATAAAGTTACCCTATTATTTATGCCTAAGTAAGTCAACTCCATTATTTCCTCTATAACACCATAGTAATCATGTTCATTTTCACCGTAGCTGCTACCCTTGACACACACACCACTATTCATCGTTGATTTGTTTATACCGTAATCTTTTGTATGGAATTGATAACCATTTACGATGTACCAGTTGTAACATTGCACAACTTTGGTCGAACCATTTTCTAAATCACATATTCCTTGATCTTTAACATCACCATGGCGGACCTACACACAAACATAAACAATGATTGTGATCACGACCAATTAAGTAACTTAGTGTTGTTTACAAGTACATAATTTATGTTAGCGTCCTTACCAACTATTTAAACCACTCCACAAACTTAGTTTCACGTTATTTTTGTACTTCTGCATGAGTGAGATGTAAAACTTCTCTTCGCAACTCCAGATCATATCGTCTGCAAACCACAAATACTTATATTACTGAACCATGTATGCACATATAGAACATAAAAGGATTTATAATTGTGTTGCGTCTACATATACTTACTCGATGTATGGGTCGATCACTGAGCAATTAAAAAGAATATAGATATGTGTTGCGTCTTGCTCTCGATCTGTCAAGAGTCTTGATCGACAACTACCAAATACATGCCCAAGTGGTTGAAATATCGACAACTTGTCAGCTATAGTAAATTGTTCTCTATCATCGTTATGAGGCGAGCATGTGTAACGTGTTGGAATGTGATGTTCAAAGTACATAGATGAGAAATTTGAAATCTCTTCTAAAGTGTACGCCTCACAAATAGAGCCTTCTACCCTTGCTTTATTACAAACCTTTTTTTTTAGGTCAAACATGCATCTGTCAAAAATATACATTTCAAATTTGAAATATCTGTCATTGAAGAGACAAATATAATAAAACATATATCTTTCAAATGGGTACATCCATCCACCACAACAAAGCAGTGGATTAACGACGACCACATTACGTCGCTATTCTGTCGCTAATCCGTCGCTAACTGACTTAGCGACGACGAGGCGACGACGAGGCGACGGTATGCTTACGTCATGAATTTTTCAACGCTAACTGGCGACGACATAAATCTGTCGCTAATTGTGACGGAATAACGAGCGATGTATTCCATCACCAATCCGCCGGTGATAAACGACGACCCCGGCTTGGCGACAGATTTACGTCTGTCGCTAAGCCGTCACTAGAATAATATGCATAGCGACGGATGTTTCCGTCGCTAATCCATCACAAACACGAAAAAAAAAAAAAATTATTTGAAAATTAAATACCGAGAACGGTACAATTTATATTTCCTGTACAATTTATATTTCCTGTAAATAAAAAAAAAAACTCACTAAAAAATTTCATATAAAAGAAATCTACAACAATTAATCGTTCCACCTTAAAATTAACAAGTTTAATTATTTACAATTCAACAATTACAATTAGGAAACCAAAAAAAAATAAAACTTCTTCAACACAGTTCTCTAATCATCACCAAGATTTTGTGTGTCTTGTTGTTCATTGTCTTTATCTGTCCATTCAGCTCCGCTACGTTGATTATCGCTAGCAGCTTACACAAGAAAAGAACAGTCAGTATTGATAAACAAAATATAATGAAATAAATTACACACTAAATGTGATTCTATCATGTGCTCATATGTGTTCTAAGGCAATAAAAAAACTTTATATGTGATTCTATCATGCTCATATGTGCTCTAAGGCAGGCAAAAAACTTCATATGTGATTATAGCATGCTCATACGTGCTCTAAGGTAGGCAAAAAACTCTATATGTGATTCTATCATGCTCACATGTGCTCTAAGGCAGGCAAAAAGTTATATATGTGATTCTATCATGAATTATATGTGTTTTAAGGCATTAAAAAAAATTTATATGTGATTATATCATGCTCAGATGAGTTCTAAGGCAGCTAGAAAAACTCTATATGTGATTCTACCATGCTCAGATGTGCTTTAAGGCAAGCAAAAAGCTATATGTGTGATTCGATCATGCTCGTATGCGTGCTAAGACAGTCAAAAAATTGAATATGTGATTATAGCATGCTCATATGTGTTCTAAGGCAAACAGAAAAACTGTATATGTGATTCTATCATGCTCATATGTGCTCTAAGGCAGGCAAAGCAAAAAACTTTATATGTGATTCTATCATGAATGATATATGTTCTAAGGCAGTAAAAAAACTCTATATGTGATTTTGGCATGCTCATATGTGTTTTAAGGTAGTCAAAAAGCTGAATATGTGATTATAACATACTCATATGTGTTTTTAGGCAGTCAAAAATATGAATATGTGATTATATCATGCTCATATGTGTTCTAAGGCAGTCAAAAAAACTTTATATGTGATTCAATCATGCTCATATGTGCTCTAAGGTAGGCAAAAAACTTTATATGTGATTATAGCATTCTCATATGTGCTCTAAGGCAGGCAAAAAACTCTATATGTGATTTTATCATGCTCATATGTGCTCTAAGGCAGGCAAAAAGTTATATATGTGATTCTATTGTGAATTATATGTGTTTTAAGGCATTAAATTTTTTTTATATGCGATTATATCATGCTCAGATGAGTTCTAAGGCAGCTTGAAAAACTCTATATGTGATTCTACCATGCTCAGATGTGCTTTAAGGCAGGCAAAAAACTATATATGTGATTCGATCATGCTCGTATGTGTGCTAAGGTAGTCAAAAAATTGAATATGTGATTATAGCATGCTCATATGTGTTCTAAGGCAGACAGAAAAAATGTATATGTGATTCTATCATGCTCATATGTGCTCTAAGGCAGACAAAGCAAAAAACTTTATATGTGATTCTATCATGAATGATATATGTTTTAAGGCAGTAAAAAAACTCTATATGTGATTATGGCATGCTCATATGTGTTTTAAGGTAGTCAAAAAACTGAATATGTGGTTATAACATGCTCATATGTGTTCTCAATTAGTCAAAAAACTGAATATGTGATTATAGCATGCTCATATTTGTTCTAAGGCAGTCAAAAAAACTTTATATGTGATTCTATCTTGCTCATATGTGCTCTAAGGCAGGCAAAAAACTCTATATGTGATTCTATCATGCTCATATGTGCTCTAAGGCAGGCAAAAAGTTATATATGTGATTCGATTATGCTCATATGTGTTCTAAGGCAGACAAAAAACTGAATATGTGATTATACCTGAGAGGGACCAGCAATCGAAGATCCTTTGTTCAACACAAGATTGTTGATCTCATCTCGGAGAAAAGGGGCGACAGTGTCATGGAAGTAGTCATTCATTGTGTCCTTAATGATTTGGCGTACATCATCACCGGAAAGAGTAGGTTGCTGCTTGGAGCTTATGTCGGTGAAAGAAGTCTGTGAGCCGTAACTGGAAGAAGCAATAACTGGTAAAGTGTTCAGATTACTCCCAAATACGAACACGCAACCTTTTTTGGGTTTACCTGCTGCAGTCACCCATGCTGCATGATCAAATGATGGATGCTGAGTAGTGTCATCGCCATATCGCTCTACCATCTGTTGCTCATATGCCTCCTAAAAAATAATGTTTAAAGTATGCATTAATAATTAATGATAACATTATGATAACTTGCATATTGTAATAATTATTAACAGAATAAATACATACCGTTATCATTCTTGCCTTCTCTGATACTAAGACTCCCGTGGTCTTCTGTTTATGTGTTTCAACAAGCACATCCTTATATGGTACAATGCCTCCTTTTACTGCTTCCTACGAAGTTAAAGGACAAAAGATTTAGTTCACAAGTTTGCAACAATACTTATAAAATTAATATTATATATTGATGAGTTACCATTTTCTTCAGGTGGCTCCCAAATGTCTTAGATCCACCTGTGTGTAGATGAGCTTCGGGCATTTTCGCTCGATTTTGTGCAGCCTTCGCAGAGCGATTTTGAAATGCTTCTTCTGCCCACTTATCGCACATTTCATCCCAATAATCTCTCCTGATAGTAATAGGGCCATGGCCCTTCCACTATAGTGGATCATCTATTATGCCAGATGTTTTTTTTGGTGCAGTTTTCATATTGTGCAGCATGTCTGCAAATCGATTGGCAGCTACCTTCTGACACACCTTCCTTGCATCATTTTCTTCCACCGTAGTTGTGAAGCGATTCAGAGCCTATAAATAATTTCAGAAAGTTAGTAGATATTACTTAAAAAAATTAAATATGAAACACATTAACTATGAGGAACAACTGTATACCGTGAATGAGGACCACAATCTGTCTAACACCTCCTTTGGGTACTCTTTTCATTGAGCAACCGGTCCTGGTAGATGTTGAAGAAGTGAATTCCTAATCTCCCGTACTACTTCTTGTGGCTCAAACCTCGTGCTGCACATAAATTGGTACACAGTAAATATCGATATAAAATATTTATAAGATATGCAATAATTGAAAACAAAATACTTACGGTCGATTATCGATATATACTATTCGAATGAGTCTTTTTGTGCCAGACTAAGAAGACTCTGCTTCTTGTGTTGGCTCATGACTTGTGTGATCAACTAGTGTAGGTGGGTCGTGTACAAGCGAAACATCATCTGTAAAAAAATACGTTAGAAATTCTCAGAATGCGCATTCGAACTAATCAAGCATCCAATTAGTTAAATGATATACCTATCACAGGAGCCCGTGAAGATGAAGGCTGAGCCTGGCTACTACTGGATGAGCAACCACTGTAACCTCCATGAACCATATTCTAACAAATAACATATGTCATACAATACATTCAAATAATTCACATCAAGTATTACAATACATTCAAGTCATTCGCATCAAGTATTACAATAATTCAAATCATTCGCATCAAGTATTGCAATATATTCAAATGATTCACAACAAGTATTACAATACATTCAAATCATTCATATCAGGTACTGCAATGCATTCAAGTCATTCACATCAAGCATTGTAATGCATTCAAATCATTCACATCAAGTATTACAATGCATTCAAATAATTCAAATCATTCACATCAAGTATTGCAATAATTCAAATCATTCATTGCATAAATTACAATATATTACAATACATTCAAATCATTCACATCAAGTATTGCAATGCAGTCAAATCATTCGTATCAAGTATTACAATACATTCAAATAATTCAAATCATTCACATCAAGTATTACAATGCATTCAAATAATTCGTATCAAATATTACAATACATTCAAATAAAATTTTTAATCATTCATATCAAGTATTGCAATACAACTCATTCATTCGCATCAAGTATTATAATACATTCAAATAATTCAAATCATTCGCATCAAGTATTGCAATGCATTCGAATCATTCGTATCAAGTATTACAATACATTCAAATAATTCAAATCATTCACATCAAATATTACAATGCATTTAAACAGAGGTTTGTATTACAAGATTTTGCTCACTAGCTTGAGAATTCTTCCTCGTCACTTGTTTGACTTTCTTCTTCTTCTTCTTCTTTTTTTCTTCTTCTTCATTGTTTACCCATTCACTCTATGAATGTTTCATCGACCAATGGAGATATGACATGCATATCATGCGCAACATCGTGACCATAAGCGAAGTCATAGACATCATCTGATTGATAGTAATTGTTGTCTTCAGCTAACTCATCTTCCTATAACTGATCATACTCAGGGTATAGTTTGGACTTCACCTTGCAAACTGCCCACCATTCATTTCTATCTGACTTTTTTATACTCGGATATGAAGTATAATAAACTTGTTGAGCTTGCGAGGCTAATATGAATGGTTTATATGTTCCAAACCTGGATTTAAGATTCACCTCCACAATGCCTAAAGCTTTGTCGTGTCTTGTTGCAGTTGGATCAAACCAATGACACTTGAATAAAGTTACCCTGTTATTTATGCCTAAGTAAGTCAACTCTATTATTTCCTCTACAATACCATAGTAATCATGTTCATTTTCACCGTAGTTGCTACCCTTTACACACACGCCACTATTCATCGTTGATTTGTTTATACCGTAATCTTTTGTATGGAATCAATAACCATTTACGATGTACCCGTTGTAGCATTGCACAACTTTGGTCAAACCATTTTCTAAATCACATATTCCTTGATCTTTAACATCACCATGGCGGACCTACGCCTAGACATAAACAATGATTGTGATCCAAAAATCAATTAAGTAACTTAGTGCTGTTTATAAGTACAAAATTTATGTTAGCTTCTTTACCAACTGTTTCAACCACTCCATAAACCTAGTTTCACGTTCTTTTTGTACTTCTGCATCAGTGAGATGTGAAACTTCTCTTTGCAACTTCAGATCAAATCGTCTGCAAACCACAAATACTTATATTACCGAGCCATGTATTCACATATAGAACAAAAAATGATTTATAATTGTGTTGCATCTACATATACTTACTCGATTTTCAATATTTTTCAAAACAAGTCCACAATTTTCAATATTTTTCAAAAGACCCATTTTAGTAAAACATGTTTTATTGTCTAAAAACAAACAAACAAACTTCCTAAACTGATTAAAAATTAGCTAATAAAAACCTAAGCAAACTAAACTATGATTAAGACATTCTAACTATAATAGAAACACTAAAAAAATATATGCAGGGAAAGCTTTGAAAAATACGATTTTCTGATAAAATTCAATTCAATGCAATTTCTCAGAACTAACAATAAAAATGGGTTTTTAGAGCGATTTTAACACGGATCATGCATAAATAATGATTAATAAAATGCAAATATTATGCATGATCAAATACCCCCATGCTTATCGTTTGCTAGTCCTCGAGCAAACTGAAGCAAAAACAAAAATACTAAACTAGACATACAATAAATACCTAACTCACTTTCGTAGGAATCACGGTTGCATTTAGCATATGCAACAAGCCCTTTCAACCCCTGGGTTGCCCCAGTGGACGAGTAAGGTCTCGTGAGTTTTTGCAGTGATGCTACCCACAAACATCTGTGTCAAGTATGCATAAAAAATTTAAAACACAAAGCATTAGGCAGTTAAGGAGTTCGTTTCCACAAATATTTCATGCCATTGCATCATCAAAACATTCCACATTTTTTAAAAAAAAAATTCTGAGCACTATACCCAATTTCCAGTTTTTGTGACCCGTGTAACGAGCTTTGGGTCAGTGACTCCCAGGCCAGGCGACCTTAGGGCACCAGATACAAAGTATCCCTCAGACTTAATTGCTCGAGTCACTAGACCTTCAATTTTCTATAGTTTACGTATAGTCTACTTCTTTGTCATGTGCAATGCCAATATCTATTAGGCTCTCTATAATGTCCATGTAATGGGCTTTCAAGCCGATGGCTCCCAAACCAGATGACTTTAGGGCATCAAGTGTAAACACCCCTCAGGCTCTACTTGCTCGAACAAAATAGGCCACAGATATCAACGTAGACAAAGAATTGACTTGCTTCGTTATCCTTTTCAACGTGGACTCAAACACTTCAACTTGTGTCTAAGCCCAGCTACTAGGGAGTACGAAGATATCAAACAACTAAACGTATGCTCGTTTCACTTTTTGAGCTCTTTTGCAACGTTGTTCATTTGCTTAGTTTTCAAAAATAAAACTGTGCATATTCATACTTGTGATTCAAAATAGACTCTAACATGCATTTATAATCATTTCTTTGAAATCCACATAAACAACCATGGTTTTCTAGATTCGTGTTAGAAAAAGTTTTTCGTGGGGCTTAAAAATTCTCTAAAGACGTTAGATGTTGCAAAGCAGTCATATAAGTTTAAACTCGTTCCCTAAAAGCCTAATTTTTATGAGTTGACATAAAGATGCAAGTACAAAGACATGAAAAAATTAAGTGTGCAAACTACACCCTCCCCCATGCTTAAATGACACTGTCCTCAGTGGCACTCCCCCATGCTTGTATGAAACTAAGGGAATGCATATGAAAACAAAAATAAATGAGAGAAAAAGGAGTAGAAGTCACCTGATCTACACTGTGAAACCTTACCTGATACAGCATGCAAATGGCTCTGCATAGGTTCCACCTGTTTCACAGTTTACAACTCATAGAGATGTGCAAAAGAATGCAATACATACATGATCTAGGCTTGACGCTCATGAAGAAAAACTACCTAAAAACAAAAAAATATTAAAGCTACTAATGGTACATCAAAAATATGGGTTGCCTCCCATAAAGCGCCAAGTTTTACGTCCTCAGCCAGACGGATCTCTGGAAATCCTTCATCGTCCATGAGATCAATGGACGTGAAGTCGTGCTCAATCGGGCTCTCTGAGAAAAAGAGTGTCATCTATGACACTACGCACTATGTTCCCATCCCTTCTACCTCTAAATGTAATATCATGACTCTGTGGACAAGAAGGATGAAGAATAGTCTCATCTGAGAGACTAATCAGAAAATGAGAGTCTAAGACCGACCAACTATCAATGAATGCAACTTCAGCCAAGTGGTGAATATGATCTGGCTTGACTTGGTCAAGCACCTTCTGCATCTGTACTTCTTGCTTACTAAAAGCAATCGGTGATCCTAAAGGTTGAGAAAATGGGGCTTTATGAATATATGATGATAATGCATGCTGTGGGCCAGGCCCCTTATGCTGAGGTATCATGGAGATCGACTCGTCAGTGAAAATGATATGGGGCTCATGAATCGATTCCTGAATGGGATGATACGCCTTCCCGCTCTGAAGGGATGTAACAGATTTGACTTGCTCATGATGTGAATTGGTGGGTTGCAAGTCAAATGACATGGAATCCTCTCCCTTTGAGACAACATACTGACTATGAAGGTTCCCCTGGTTTTGCCTACTCAATGTCTGAGCTAACTGTCCCATTTGAGTCTCTAGCTTGGCTATTGACTGCGTATGGGAACAAAGAGTGGCCTTGATATCAGAAAAGGCTTCTAACATATTCTCTTGAAATGATGAACTTGGAATGGGCTCCTGAGGAGAAAGTAGAAAATACTGGGGATGAACCTGTGAAAATATAGGATGCGAGTAACCTTGTGAAGGGTTACTGGGTCTATATTGTGTCTGGGAGGGCTGATGGGATGGGGAAATAAACTGATTTCGCCAACCTGGGTTATATGAGGATGTAAATGAATCGGGCATGGGTTTAGCAAAACCTTGGGCAGCATTCACCTGCTCCTGAATGAATTCAGGATATAATGGCGCTGCCGGACAATCCGCAACACAGTGTGCAGGGCTAGCACATAGCTCACACACTCTTTCTACTAGATTTCTCGAAGAATTGGCTAAGAATTGATCTAACTTCCTAGTCAACTGGTCAACCTTGGTACGCAATTCTAACTCAGACTCAACTTCGGAAATCCCTATTTTCCTAGGACCACTAGACAGGGATGTAGTCCTATCGAGCCGTGGAGACAAGGTATGATGCATTGTGTTTTCACTCAAGGTCTCGAATAAAGACCACGCCTCGTCCTCACTCTTGAGCATAAAAGTGCCCCCACAAGACGAATCAACCATTTGACGATGCTTCTCAGTAAGACCGTCATAAAAATACTGCACCAACTGCCAACGAGGCACTTGGTGATTGGGACACTTGCGGAGAAGATCTTTCAATCTCTCCCAAGACTCATGAAACTGTTCTCCCTCAATTTGAGAAAAACTGGTTATAGCTTTACGAAACTGATTCGTTTTACCAATTGGGAAATATTTTTTTAAAAATTTTCTTTGCATTCCTTCCCAAGTAGTAATACGAACCGTTTCAAGAGATTTTAGCCAGTGCTTGGCTTTATCTTTGAGAGAGAACGGAAACAAAGTCAACCTCATAGCGTCGTCTCCAAAATTATTGATTCGCATAGTCGAGCAAATCTCAAGGAATTCGTCGAGATGACGATATGAGTCCTCATTGCTATGGCCATAAAACGAAGGTAACATTTGAATCACACTGGCCTTAATCTCAAAGTGGCTCGCTCCTACATCAGGTCTCGTGATGCAGGAGGTGGGAGTATACGTATTTGGCATGAAGTACTCCCTCAAAGGACGGATCAATTGATGATCATCAGCCATTGCGTACACCTTGGAGTAGACCGGTGTAGCACACGTCCTAATTTGGGTTTTCTACCTAACTAATGCACTAAGCGGCCAAACCACGCAAACCACAAAGCGAGTAGACTAAAAACAACAAAAACTAAACAAACACCACGCAGTTACACATAACAGAGATTATGCAATAAAAATATGAAATCTATGTGTACGGTACCAATCGTACACAGTCACCTCTAAGGGGATCCTAATAGGTAGGTTGTGCAAAAAAGTAAGCTCGTCTCTAAAATATGCACATACGTGGTTCTAAACTTAAATGCAAACAAACACTAGGCAATAAAGTGAATACTAGTATTTCGCCGTTCCCCGGCAACGGCGCCAAAAATTTGGTGTGAGTTTTGGAAAATGATTTTTAAAACAATATTTTTTTAAAAAACTAGTGTGAAAGCCAAACACCAAATAATAAAAACCGGCTTGCACGAGTGGTGGAGTCCGGGTCGATCTCAGGGAACGGAAAATACTTGTATTCAAACACACAAGCTAAACTACTCTTTATTGCCAAAATAAAAAGAATTAATTAAATAATTAACTAACTAAGGGAGTACGGCCCTACGCAGAGGGCTTAAACAAAATAAATAAATGGTTTTATTACAGACCCAATTAATAAAACAAAATAAAACCCTAATCTAAAAAAAGGAAAAGAAAAGGCTTCAGTGCTTCAAGTCTTCTTGTCCCTTCTTGAGGTAATGTATGTTTTCTTGAACTTTTGCTTTTCTGAGGGCTCCCTGAGGACCTCTCTGAGGGGACCTCAGAGGGTACTTTTTAGGGCACGAAAAGGGCTTTACCGCACGTTCCACCGCTTCCCTGCAAAACACAAAAACACAAAAACAAAGCAGTACGACGAAACTAAACAAGAAATTAATACTAATGACTAAAAATATTCAGCACATACACGATTTGAATTAAGTAACTAAACTAAACATGAACAGCTAATCTATCCTAACACTAAAAGACAAAAATTCAAAACTACCTAAACACTAACAATTAAACTATGCTGCTTATGTAAACAAAACAACATAACTAAGAACTAACATTGACTATTCTGCCTATGCAATGAAATACTTAATAAACAACTAATGGAATTATCTAACGTAGGTGATAAACAAATGCTGAACAGAAACTATGACAGAAACATTACTAAATGAGAACTACACAAACGATGAACCTAAATGTTACACAACGCTGAAACTAAATAACACAAAACGACTAAACCTAACAAAAAAAATTTTGCTGACTGAAGAACCGACTAAAAGTAAATATTAAACAGAGTGAAAAACTAATAACTTACAGACCTATGTTGTTCAAACATGTAATTGTTATCTAATTAAAAACTTACAGTCCTTAATTAACGTCAATCACTAAATAACAGAACACAAAACACATTAACTCATATGACTCACTAAAGAATCAACATATAACAACTTAACCACTTTACAAGAAGCGTTGAATCACAAAGATAAAGCTAGAAAATTTTATTTAACTACTTAACTTAAACTAAATTAACAATAACATCAACTAATGCTAAACTATTAGATGACTCGGTGCTAACAAGGAAAGATCGTAAACTATACTATGGATTAATCAATCATGCAACAATATAAATCTAATGACACCTAACATGCTATCACTAATGGAAGAGATCTAATGCACTAACACATGAACGAAGGATAGATGTCTAATTAATTTAAAGCTGAAACAAAACTTATTATGAAAACTAAAACAACTAAGTACAATAAAAAAAACTATCATAACAAATCCCATAACCTACAGCGTAAGTGAAATAAACTAAACTAAAAAATCTACCTATTAACGTCAATTGCTAGAATCTAAACACTTACTGCATCAATGAACTAATAACGACTAATGCTAATAAAAGAACATTGCAGCTAATAACAAACAAAAACGTTGCAGCTAAAGAAAGTGTTGAAGCTAAAGCCGACTGAGTAAAAAAAAATTAACATGCAGTTTGACACAAAAACAAAAATGACAAAACCTAAATGGGAAAAACACTGAAGCTGAACAAAGGAATATGCAGATTACTGAATAGGATGCTAAAAACGGCTGAATAATAATAATAAAACGCTGAGATTCAAGAAAAACAACATGCATTGACTAAACTATTATATATATATATATATATATATATATATATATATATATATATTTTATATTTCAGATGTTAAACTTAAACTAAATGTGATAAACAAATCTAATATACCCTACTATGCCACTGTATCTACAGAAAACAGGCTCAAAGAAACAAACCGTTGAGGGTTGCCTCCACAGAGGGGTTGAGGAGAGGGCGGCCTCTCACGATCTATGCCCGTCACGCTGCACCCCTTGATGATAGACGATGAAGAAGATGTTGGTGAAGGGAAAGGGTAGAGGAAGGAAAGAAAAAGAGGACAACAAGAAGAAGAAGAAGAAACCGGTTGGGAAGAGAGAGAGAGAGAGAGGGAGAGGGAGGGGGCATGAGTTTCCAAGAGAGAGACCTCCCTTTTTTCTGCTGTAGAAGACTAGTTATAATATTAAATTAGGGTAAAACAAAAAAAAAATCAAAACAAGTCCACAATTTTCAATATTTTTCAAAAGACCCATTTTAGTAAAACATGTTTTATTGTCTAAAAACAAACAAACAAACTTCCTAAACTGATTAAAAATTAGCTAATAAAAACCTAAGCAAACTAAACTATGATTAAGACATTCTAACTATAATAGAAACACTAAAAAAATATATGCAGGGAAAGCTTTGAAAAATACGATTTTCTGATAAAATTCAATTCAATGCAATTTCTCAGAACTAACAATAAAAATGGGTTTTTAGAGCGATTTTAACACGGATCATGCATAAATAATGATTAATAAAATGCAAATATTATGCATGATCAGCGGACCTACGCCCAAACATAAACAATGATTGTGATCCAAAAATCAATTAAGTAACTTAGTGTTGTTTATAAGTACAAAATTTATGTTAGCTTCTTTACCAACTGTTTCAACCACTCCACAAACCTAGTTTCACATTCTTTTTGTACTTCTGCATCAGTGAGATGTGAAACTTCTCTTTGCAACTCCAGATCAAATCGTCTGCAAACCACAAATACTTATATTACCGAGCCATGTATCCACATATAGAACAAAAAATGATTTATAATTGTGTTGCATCTACATATACTTACTCGATGTATGGGTCGATCGCTGAGCAATTAAAAAGAATATAGATGTGTGTTGCGTCTTGCTCTCGATCTGTCAAGAGCCTTGATTGGCAACTACCAAATGCATGCCCAAGTGGTTGAAATATCGACAGCTTGTCAGCTACAGTTACTTGTTCTCCATCATCGTTACGGGGCGGGCATGTGTAACGTGTTGGAATATGAGGTTCGAAGTACATAGATGAGAAATTTGAAATCTCTTCTAAAGTGTACACCTCACAAATAGAGCATTCTACTCTTGCTTTATTACGAACCTTTTTTTTGAGGTCGAACATGCATCTGACAAAAATATACATTTCAAATTTTAAATATCTGTCATTAAAAAGACAAATATAAAAAAACATATACCTTTCAAATGGGTACATCCATCGATATTGCACAAGGCCACCAACCCTTAGTTCATATGGCAAATGTATGATCAAATGTTCCATAACATCGAAAAATGCTGGCAAAAATAACTTTTCTAGAAGACAAACACTGGTGATGACAGAGTTCTCGAGATTCTTTACATCTGATACTACGACCTCCGATGCGCACAATGTTCTGAAAAATCCGCTCAACTCAGACAATACCCCCCATATAGGTTTGTCTAACATCATGGAATGGTAGGGGTATCAATCGTTGCATAAAGATATGACAATCATGGCTCTTCAACCCATATAACTGTCTATCGTCAATCTTCACATGCCAAGCAATGTTAGAGACATATCCATCTGAAAATCTCAATTGTCTCAACCATTGACATACATGTTTTATTTGATCAGGTCCGAGCATGTACTTTGCCTTTGGTTTTAGTACTTTGCCATTATACTCTTTGAGTTCCAATTCTGGTCTTTTACTTATTAATTTTAAATCCATACGGGCCTTCAGATTATCCTTCATTTTTCCTTTAACATTCATTACTGTATTGAATACATTATCAAACACATTTTTCTCCACATGTATCACATTTAAATTATGTCGTATCAATAGGGTCGGCCAATACGATAGTTCCCAAAAAATAGATTTCTTCGTCCAATTGTGATCCTTCCTAAATCCACGGAAGGGTGTAGGATTTTGGGCATCTGTTAATACATTTGGAAAGTATCGCAATCTTTTTAGAATCTCTATGCTAGACAATCTTGAGGATGGACCTTTCATTTCGGTTGTGCCTGCTTTAAACGCATTCTTTTGTCGTCAAAATGGATGGTCGCTGGGTAGAAATTGACGAAGGCACTCAAACCAGCAAGGTTTCCTTCCATGCCTCAATCTAAAAGCTTTGGAATCCTCCATGCAGTACGGACATGCCAACATCCCATGTGTGCTTCAACCAGATAGCATATCATATGCAGGGAAGTCACTGATTGTCCATAGAACAACGACCTTCATGTTGAAATTTTGTTTTTTGTGGGCATCATACGTGGTAACATCGTCATCTCACAGTACTTTTAGTTCATCAATCAATGGCCTTAAATATACATCAAGATTTTGGCCAGGTGAGGTCGGACCAGGGATCAACAGAGACAAGAAAAGATTTGGACGTTTCATACACAAGCTTGGTGGAAGGTTGTATGGAGTTACAAATACTGGCCAACATGAGTATGAAGTTGATCTAACCCCAAATGGATTAAATCCATCTGTACATGGACCGAGTCTAACATTTCGCACTTCCATCGCGAAGTTCGGAGAGTATGATCAAAGTGCTTTCAAGCTTCAGCGTCAACAGGATGCGTGATCTTGTTTTCATCGTGTCAAACTTTATTTGCATGCCATCTCATGTGTTTAGTTGTCCTTGAAGACATATACAATCGCTGCAATCTAGGAGTGATAGGAAAGTAGCAGAGCGACTTGTATGAAACTTCCTTTGATCTCGTGCTACCATTGCCTCTTGTCTTTGGCTTGAACCGAGGATGCCCACATGACGGGCATGATATGTTGTTTTCATGCTCCTTGAAATACAACATGCAATGATTTGGACAAGCATCAATCTTTTTGTAACCCATACCTAGAGCGTTGGCCATAACTTTTGCACGATAGAAATTTTGTGGCAATTTCTCATCTTTGGGCAACATACTCTTCACAATCATGCACAAATGGTCAAAACATGATTGACTCAAATTATACTCGGACTTCAAATTCATTAGTTGAAGAACTGCAGACAAGATAGTGTGACTCTCGCAACCGTTTCAAAGTGGATCATCAGCATCTCTAAGTAAATCATAAAATCTACTAGCTGCATCGTTTGGTGATTCTTCATCTACGACAGTTCTTACATCACTAGAACTCATAGCAGAACCCAGTTCCGTTCCTGCGGCATCAAATATCAAATCCGTATATGGATTATCGTGCACTACATTCACCCGTGCATCAAAATCGTTTCTAAATTTTTCTCCATGAAACATTCAGTTATGATAATCACTCACAAAACCCTTCCTGTATAGGTGATGTCTAACGCCATGAGGTTCTATAAATCGATTATTCTTACAAATCTTGCAGGGACACCTAATCTGACCTGTGAGATCCACTATACTGACACTTGCCATTGCAAATTCAATAAAACTGTCAACACCATCCATATATTCAAGCGATACCTCATTGTCAACTATCCTACGGTACATCCATTCACAGTTTGCAGCCATTTTATCCTATGATGTTACGAATAATAACCTAATGAATTAAAAGAGAACAATCAGAATGCTACGATGAAGAAAATATCAAATTTATCATGCAATATATGATGTCATACAATAACAAGAATTTTGATGCATGGATTGATAACTTAATATTTTCATGTGCAAGCTATTAATGATATGATACAATCATTTGAAGCATGCTTTCATTATACAATTTCACATGGAAGTCATAATCAAATTGAAAGTAACTACATGGAAGCATGAATACAATTACATCAAACATTGCAATACATCGTAATCATTCATATCAAACAAATCGCAAACATGTACCTGCAGCAAACACACTTCAATATTTCACTAACTACTACCATGCCTAGCATGGACTCCGTACTCTAAAAAAAAGAACACTTTCATATTCATACATTAAAATCATGCTCAGCATGATCTCCGAACTCCAACAAAGCAACCCTAAATATCAACAACTAAGTGAGTGTGTGAACAATAAAGTGATACATCTAATAAATTAAATAACATGTAATAAGCTTGCATCACTTACTCACCATGGGTATTTACCCGATTTGCATTGTTTTTGTCACTTACTTACCACAGGTGGTTGAGCACGAGCTGGTTCCGTTGAAAAATCTGCACAAAAAAATGTTGTTTTAAAATGAAGTCACCACAAAAAAAAAGCAACTGTTTCGACAAGGGGTCGACTCCCCTGCTGTTCCGGCAGGGGGTCAACCCCCTTAAAGAACATAGGGGGTTAACTGACCCTGTTCGGGCAGGGGGACGACCCCCATCCTTTCCGCTAGTGAGTCGACCCCCTGCCGGGGTAGACCTCCTGCCGTAACAGGGAGGGGGTTAACCCAATGCCTATTCCGGCAAGGAGTTAACCCCCTGCCGGAACAGCAGGGGATTAACCCCCTGCTGAAAAGGCAGAGGATAAACCCCCTGCGTTTCCGGAAAATGCATGGGGTCAACCGTCGTTTACCTGTCTCCGGGCGGCGGGGCCTGCGGACGATGGGACCGGCGAACGGCGGGAGTGCGACCGGCGAACAGCAGGAGCGGCGAACAATGGGAGCAGCGAAAGAAGAAAAGGAAAAGTTGTCTGGGATTAGGGTTATTCGAAAATTAGCGACGACTTAGCAACAGATTAATTCTGTCGCTCATCCAATGTAAATCAAATTTACGAAACGAGCGACGAAATATAGTCCGTCGCTAATTAGCGACAGAACAACTTTTGTCGCTAACGTCGTCGCCAAATGGTGCAGCCGTATTGACAAAACAATATGTTGCCAAAGCCGTCGCTAAGTAGCGATGGCGTTGGCGACAGATGATATTCCGTCGCTATTTTCATAAGCTTCGTTAATTATAGCGACAAATGTTTTTCGCTTGTTAATTCGTCGCTAAAGAGCGACAGAAATATTTTGTCACTAAAGTCTGTCGCTAACAACGTATTTTCTTGTAGTGATCGATATTGCACAGGGCCACCAACCCTTAGTTTATATGGCAAATGTATGACCAAATGTTCCATAACATCGAAAAATGCTGGCGGAAAAATCTTTTCTAGCAGACAAACAATGCTTTTCCTAGTAATCGTAGCTTGGATCATGTTTTTTCAAAGTAAAACCGAATCTTTTGAATTAGAAGATTTGGGACACTACCGTGGGTTAACTTTTGAGTCTCTTAAAATTCCAAATTATCAATGTCACATGCATGGTCCAAATCTCTCTTTTACTAAGCAGACCATATATAGATCACACATATTGGGTTTTTTTTACCATCCTTATATTTAATTGGATGGTCCAATTGGTGGGCCCACAATAACATCATCAACAATTTCCTTTTTCACTAAACAAGCCGTATATTTCCCTAGTTTTTTCTAACTAATCATTTGATTGAACAAAGTTTAACATGGGTGCTCATAGGGGCCTCTACCAACACACACACACACACACATCATGTTAATATCATGGCAAATTTGCAGCATTTTCAAATTAGTCCGCGAGTGGCAGCGGGCTTGGGGAGAAGGTGCTGAGGCCTTAGTCTCAGGTTTGACTCCCACCAGGTGTGCAGGTGCCTTTAACTGGTGGATGCCATAAGAGATTGGGTGTCAGTGACTCCACCTGGGGTTTATCTTGTAGGGAGGTAAGCCCATTAAGTGATCCAGTTCCCAACGAGGGTTCTTAAATATTTGTGAATATGATTAAAACCACTGTAAAATACAGCAGAAAAATAGGCGATGGTAAATTGCTAGACCAATCCAAAATTGTGACCAAGTTCCATCATCTTTATTTGAAGCCCATGCTTGAAACATAGGGTAGATATCATGTTGGCTGGGCCTCGATGGCACTGGCTGGTCAAAAACCTAGCTAGCTGCCATGGACAAGGATGCCATGTTACCTAAGTAGGTGTTTGAATCGCGGAGGGGGAAGGACAAGGATGGTGTGTCCTGTCCATAACCAGCATGGAACACGAACAATCTTTTTTTTTGTTTTGTTTTTTCAAAAGATGTCCACGCTGTCCTGTCCTCCCTTTGGGACGCACTGGATTTGTTCTCCCACCGATCCTCATCTCCGGCATTTGTGTGGGAGTGAAGGCTGGTGTCTCGCCTAATCAAACGCCCCTAACAGTACCCAAGTCCAAGATCATTCCCGTTAAAAGTTTCAGGCCTTGGACAACCTGATTAAACCATAGTCACAGACGTCGATAATAATCTTAAAAAGTTGTGTTAAAAAGGTGATATATTTTTCAAGGTTGGCAACATACCAAAAAAGTGAAACTTCCAAAATATTGTTCTTTTAAGATGTTATTAACACGATAAAAACACTTTAAACAATAGAGTTTGTATATCAAATTTTTGTGTGTATCTTTACATGTATTTTTATATTTTTAAGAAATATAATTATTTTTTGGATATTATTCAGAGAAAGACTAGACTTTTCAAAATTTCCCGAGATTTTTCCTCTTCAATATTCCTCGAGACCGAGACTTGTGAGTCAATCACAAAACACAACCAACGAGGGCAAATTTTTTCTCTTTTATGGCAACCAATCCTCAACATCCACATCAGGAAATCTTGTTTAACTGTCAAAAACCGGCCACATATTTAAAGTCAAATTTTGAGTAATTATGACAATGAGCAATCGAGTAAATCATTGACATACTCCTTTTATAACAAAAATTTGCCATAGCCTACATCTTCAAAGATTAATTCCAGTAGATGGTTAGGTTGTGTTTGACTTAGTGGGCAAACACCACCAAGACACACCTAGGGGTGTCAACGAGTTTGGTTTGGTTTGGACCCAGGTGGAACCAGACTTGGATAAGATTTTCAGGTATGATATCAGGTCCAGACCCAGGTCTAATCGGACTACTATAAGAGAAACCATACCCAGACCTGATAAGAACTACATGAAGCAGACCCATACTCGGTAAAGTAATGTATATTTTTTTTATCATTTTTACATTGAAATATTGCAGGTCTTGATCAAAACTTAGGTCAGGTCTCGGTCTTTGGTATAAAATTTCATAAAGTATACCCGGGTTCATATATTAATCAGACTTTTGGGTCTGGACTCAGGCCTTAATAGGGTCTTCTTATTTGTCACCATACCCAGACCCTATAGGGTTTGGTCGTGGTAAATCCGACCGGTTGACACCCCTAGACAGACCAACTGGTGTTTGTCCCGGACCTGCTCTCACAGGTCCATCACACCCTTTTAATTTTTAAAGGGAAGGAAACAAAGCAGTCCCACCTGGTTCCCACGCTTTGTCTCAATCAAATGCGGGACAACACACGGGTAGAGACGGGCCAGTCCTTGTTTCGGTGCATCAAACGCACCCTTCATGTCAAGATAAATAGACCAAAGTGGTCCAAACGGGGCAAGGCAGGGTGGAGCCCTGTTTTTCCTAGCCCTTTTTTTCTAAGAGGTCCAAACAGTTGGCAGATTAGGTGTATTGCGATTGCACACTTTTATGGGCTATTGCACCTGACCACACACCATCACAGTATGGTGGGTGATCCTCAGGCACGCAACAGGTATAAATATTGTTATTAAAAGATAAAATTGATAGTGGGTTGGATGGTCTAAGGCATTGGATTCTTTTTTGTAAACTAATCAATAAGAATTTTAGGTGTGTTTTTCAAATTCTAAAAACATAGGTGCTTCATTTTTTTGTCATTACCCAACGTTTCGGTGCATTTTTTAATATTTTCCCTATCACTCGTCTTAAGCTTATAACTGAAAATTTAAGAAAAACCAACAGATGAACTCAAGTTACTCGGGTTGGGTTGGGTTGGGATTCACTATATATATATATATATATATATATATATATAGGTACCATTTCTATATAATGGATGTTTAGCTCTGCATGGCTCGTATAATATCATTAACTAATAACAAATATACCAACAGGGGCTGTCAGTGCATGTCTCCTTGTGGTGGGACGTTGCAGTTTCAAAATTGTAGCAAAACTAAAGTTGCAAGAATTATATTGCAATTTAGTAGATCTTTAAACCAAATTAGTAGATCTTTATGCCATATATTATGTAGAAGAAAATTGTAGCAAAACTTAGCTTGAAGGTTTTGCCCAACCTTTGTCCACCAATATATATATATATATATATATATATATATATATATATATATATATATATATATAGAGAGAGAGAGAGAGAGAGTATATGAGTAATTAACTTTGGCAACTAATGAGTTAGAAATCAGTTTTTTCTAAAAACATTTTTGATTTTTTTAGATTAAATGTTATGAATGTGATCTACGTGGTTTGTTTAGTAGAAAACTCATGATACGTCTAACTTGTTACGCCTGCTTCAAAGATTTGAGTTGTCCACTATCATGAACAAGGTGGACATGCATGGTGTGGGACGGTGTGTGTGCATGCACTCGCACGTCTAAGCTACATAATAACCAGGCCAAAGTTTTTTCTGCTACTGCATCCATTTCATGCTCAAAGTTGATTTTAGCGTGCTAATTAAGTTTCCGAATGAGAGACATGGGCATTGGATTAAAGATGAAAATGGATCTGATTTGATTGGATTCTGAGTCAAGTTCAACACAGCATTTCAAATATGGATCATTTACAGAGTCCTGATGTTTATTTTGAATGGGCTTAAGCTTATATATGAATGGAACTTTTCGAACTTAGGGAGAGGGTGGTGTGTGTTCTCCCCTGAAGACGCACTGAATGCCACAATGCATGTTCGCAGGTCTGAATGAGCGCCACATATGTAAGCACCTGGGGCTCGTATTCCCGTGTGTGTAGGCATCACTTAGCATCAGAGTCTGGTGCGGTTGCAAAGACGTAAGTACCTTTTCTTGCTATTCTTGCCATGAAACGATGGTTGGAGAAAATGACAAAAATGTCCTTCATTTAAAAAAAGGAAAACAACGGTTCAAAAAAAGGACAAAAATGTCCTTTAGATGTTTTTCCAAATCACTGCATGTTGTATTTCAAAGATCAAGAAAATAGTAGATCATGTCCATCATGTGGGCATCCTCGATTCAAGCCAAAGACAAGGGGCAATGGTAGCACGAGGTCAAAAGAAGTGGCATACAAGTTGCTCCGCTACTTCCCTCTCACCCCTAGATTGCAACAATTATATATGTCTTCGAGGACAGCTACACATATAAGATGACATGCAAATAAAGTTCAATATGATGAAGGCAAGATCATGCATCCTGTTGATGCGAAAGCTTGGAAGCACTTTGATCGTACTCATAAGACCTTCACAATGAAAACAAGAAATGTTAGGTTCAGTTTATATACAGATGAATTTAATCCATTTGGGAGTAGATCAATCCCATACTCGTGTTGGCCAGTATTTGTCACCCCATATAACCTTCCTCCAAGCTTGTGTATGAAGCGTCAAAATCTTTTCTTATCTCTAATGATCCCTGTCTTAACGTCTCCGGGCCAAAATCTTGATGTATATTTAAGGCCATTGATTGATGAACTGAAAATACTGTGAGATGACAGTGTTCTCACATACAATGCTCCAAAAAAAAAACTTCAATAATATGAAGGCTGTTGTTCAATGAACAATTAGCGACTTTCCTGCATATGATATGTTATCTGGTTGGAGTACACATGAGAGGTTGGCATGTCCGTACTGCATGGAGGATACAAAATCTTTTAGATTGACGCATGAAAGGAAGCCGTATTGGTTTGATTGTCACCATCAAGTTTTACCCAGCGACCATATGTTCCAACGACAAAGAAATGCTTTCAAAGTAGACACAACTGAAATAGAAAGTCTACCAACATAGTTGTCTAGCATAGAAATTTTAAGACGATTGCGATACTTTTCATATAGACTGACAGATGCCCGAAGTGCGACGCCCTTCCTTAGATTTGTGAAGGATCACAATTGGACAAAGAAATTTATATTTTGGGAACTACCATATTGGCCGACCTTATTGATACAACATAATTTGGATGTGATGCATATGAAGAAAAATGTGTTTGATAATGTGTTCAATACAGTAATGAATGTCAAAGGAAAAATGAAGGATAATCTGAAGGCTCGTATGAATTTAAAAGTAATATGTAAAAGACTAGAATTGGAACTCAAATAGTATAATGGCAAACTACTGAAACCAAAGGCAAGGTACATGCTTGGACCAGATCAAGTAAAGCAAGTATGTCAGTGGTTGAGGTAGTTGAGATTTCTAAATGAATACATCTCTAACATTGCTCGCGTTGTGAAGATAGACGATGGACAATTATATGGGTTGAAGAGCCATGATTGTCTTGTTATCATGTAACGGTTGATTCTTCTAGCATTCCATGATATGTTAGACAAACCTATATGGGGAGTATTATCCAAGTTAAGTCAATTTTTTAGAACATTGTGTGCATCAGAGGTTGTAGTAACTGAGGTAAAGAATCTAGAGGATTCTATCGTCACTACTATTTGTCAGCTAGAGAAGATATTTCCTCCAGCATTTTTTGACGTTATGGAACATGTGATCATACACTTGCCATATGAACTTAGGGTTGGTGGTCCTATGCAATATCGATGGATATACCCATTTGAAAGGTAATTTTTTTTTTATATTTTTCTCTCTAATGCTATTGAAAATTTATTGCATTATGAGATGTATATTGTTGACAGATGCATGTTTGACCTAAAAAAAAGGTTCAGAATAAAGCAAGAGTGAAGGGTAATATTTGTGAGGTATACACTTCAAAAGAGATTTCAAATTTCTCATCTATATACTTTGAGCCTCACATTCCAACATATTACACTTGCCTATCTCATAATGATGACATACTCCTTTTAAAACAAAAATTTGCCATAGCCTGCATCTTCAAAGATTAATTCCAGTAGATGGTTAGGTTGTGTTTGATTTAGTGGGCAAACACCACCAAGCCTACATTCCAACATATTACACTTGCCTATCTCATAATGATGACATACTCCTTTTAAAACAAAAATTTGCCATAGCCTACATCTTCAAAGATTAATTCCAGTAGATGGTTAGGTTGTGTTTGATTTAGTGGGCAAACACCACCAAGACACACCTAGGGGTGTCAACGGGTTGGGTTTGCTTTGGACCCAGGTGGAACCAGACTTGGATAAGATTTTCAGGTATGATATCAGGTCCAGGCCTCAGGTCTAATCGGGCTACTATAAGAGAAACAACCATACCCAGACCTGATAAGAACTACATGAAGCAGACCCGTACCAGGTAAAGTAATATATATATATCATTTTTACATTGAAATATTGCAGGTCTTGATCAGAACTCGGGTCGGGTCTGGGTCTTTGGTATAAAATTTCATAAAGTATACCCGGGTTCATGTATTAATCAGACTTTCGGGTCTGGACCCAGGTCTTAATAGGGTCTTCTTATTTGTCATCATACCCAGACCCTCTAGGGTTTGGTCGTGGTAAATCCGACCTGATTGACACCGCTAGACACACCAGCTAGTGTTTGTTCAGGACCTGCTCTCACAAGTGCATCACACCCTTTTAATTTTTAAAGGGAAGGAAACAAAGCAGTCCCGCCTGGTTCCCACGCTTTGTCTCAATCAAATGCGGGACAACACACGGGTAGAGACGGGCCAGTCCCTGTTTCGGTGCATCAAACTTTCCCTTCATGTCAAGATAAATAGACCAAAGTGGTCCAAATGGGGCGAGGCAGGGTGGAGCCCTGTTTTCCCTCTGTCTATTGTCATCCCTAAAGAGGGATTGGGGACGGCACAGAGCAGGGCAAGGCGGGGATCGAGATGGGGCAGGGCAGGAGAAAGGAAAAAGCGTAAGTTCATCTATGCTTCCATCCCCACAAGGGTTTTGATTTTAACCTCTATCCCTGCTTCCATGCTCGTTTCATGTCCTCCATCCCCAGTCCAAACAAAACGTGGCCTCATTTTCCCTGATCCACTGACATCCCTACTCTCTCTCTAACAATATCTAGAGCCCGGTGGTAGGCGATGGGAAAGAATGTTGAAATTGGTGGTCGTTCAAAAACAAGAGGAAGAGTGTGATGGAAAAGAATGTTGAAATTGGTGGCCGTTCAAAAACAAGAGGAAGAGAGTAGTTCAAAAGCTGAAAATATAAAAGGTGCATTGCGATTGCACACTTTTATGGGCTATTGCACCTGACCACACATCATCACAGTTGATCAGGTAAGCAATAGGTACAAATATTGTTATTAAAAGATAAAATTGATATGGACGAATCAAACTATTTGCTGCAGTAAGGGCTGGGCTAGGACTGGGCTGGGCTACAAAAATGGATAAAAATCTATTTCATATGGAATTAGGGCTGGGCTTTTAAAAAAATATATATGTATATTTTTTAACTATTTCAGGAGGCAGGACTGGACTACAACCCAGTCCTGCCCCCCCTAGCTATGCCTTTGCCAACGGGGGCTGTCAGTGCACGTCTCCTTGTGGTGGGACGTTGCAGTTTCAAAATTGTAGCAAAACTAAAGTTGCAAGAATTATATTGCAATTTATTAGATCTTTAAACCAAATTAGTAGATCTTTATGCCATATATTATGTAGAAGAAAATTGTAGCAAAACTTAGCTTGAAGGTTTTGCCCAACCTTTGTCCACCTATATATATATATATATATATATATATATATATATATATATATATATATATATATATATATATATATAAAGAGAGAGAGAGAGAGTATATGAGTAAACATTGGCTACTAATGAGTAAAAATCACTTTTTTCTAAAACATTTTTTATTTTTTTGTAGATTAAATGTCACGGATGTGATCTACATGGTTTGTTTAGTAGAAAACTCATGATACATCTAACTTGGCACGCCTGCTTCAAAGATTTGAATTGTCCACTATCATGAACAAGGTGGACATGCATGGTGTGGGAGGGTGTGTGTGTGCATGTACGCACACATGTGTGTGTGCACGCGCACGTCTAAGCTAGACAAGAATCAGGCCAAAGTTTTTTCTGCTGCTGCATCCATTTCATGCTCAAAGTTGATTTTAACGTGCTAAGTTTAGGAATGAGAGACATGGGCATTGGATTAAAGGTGAAAATGGATCTGATTTGATTGGATTCTGACTCAAGTTCAACATAGCATTTCGAATACGGATCATTTATAAAGTTCTGACGTTTATTTTTGAATGAGCTTAATTAAGCTTATATATGAATGGAACTTTTCGGACTAATTAGGAGTCGGATCAATATTTTATTTTCTGCCATATCTGTGCATACACATGCACGCAGTTAAACATTCACGCACGAGTGATTGGTAATTTGGTATGTGTGCACTGGTCATGTGCACCTGCCTTTGACAAGGTGGACAACGCCTCTCTCATAAAATTTGATCTTTTAAGGGGTGCCAACGGATCGGGTTTGGTTCGGACCCATGTATTAAGATTTTTTGGGTATGGTATCTGGTTAAGACCCAGGTCTAATCGGACTTATCATAAGAGAAACCATACCCGGACCCGATAAGAAATACATGAACCAGACCCGCCATACCTGGTAAAACCATATTTTTTATCATTGTTACATTGAAAAATTACAGGTCTTAATTAGTCGGAAATCGGATCGGGTCCGGGTCTGATACAAAATTTCATAAACTATACTCAGGTCCATGTATTAATCAGACCTCCGAGTCTGGACCCAGGTCTTATTCAGGTCTTCTTAATTATCACCATACCCAAACCATATAGGGTTTGATTCAGGTTTTTGGGTCCGGGTAAACCCGACCCGTTGATAGCCCTAATGTAGATGTATTCAACGTGGCATTTTCGTTGGATCATGTTTTTTCAAAGTAAAACCGAATCTTTTGAATTAGAAGATTTGGGACACTGTGGGTTAACTTTTGAATCTCTCTTTTACTAAGCAGACCATATATATATATATATATATATATATATATATATATATATATATATATATATATATATATATATATATATATATATATATATATATATATATATATATATATATATATCACATATTGGGCTTTTTTTGACCATCCTTATATTTAATTGGATGGTTCAATTGGTGGGCGCCACAATAACATCATAAACAATTTTCTTTTTCACTAAACAAGCTTTCCCTAGTTTTACTAACTAATCAGTTGATTGAACAAAGTCTAACATGGGTGCTCATAGGGGCCTCTACCAACACACACAACAATTTTCAAATTAGTCGGCGAGTGGCAGCTTGCTTGGGGAGAAGGATGGTGTGCAGGTGCCTTTATCTCGTAGGGAGGTAGGCCCATTAAGTGATCCAGTTCCCGGTGAGGGTTCTTAAATATTTGTGAATATGATTAAAACCACTGTAAAATACAGCAGAAAAATAGAACATGGTAAATTGCTAGACCAATCCAAATTGTGACCAAGTTCCATCATCTTTATTTGAAGCCCATGCTTGAAACATGGGGCAGATATCGTATTGGCTGGGCCTCGATCTCACTGGCCTGTCAAAAACCTAGCTAGCTGCCACGGACAAGGATGTCATGTTACCTAAGGAGGCGTTTGATTCTCAGAGAGGGGAGGACAAGGATGGTGTGTCCCTGTCCATGGCCAGCATGGAACACGGACAGATTTTTTTTTTGGTTTTGTTTTTTCAAAAGATGTCCACGCTGTCCTGTCCTCCCTTTGGGACACACTGGATGTGCTCTCCTACCTATCCTCTCATCTCCGATATTTGTGTGGGTGCGAAGGAGGGTGTTTCGCCTAATCAAACTCCCCTAACCGTACCCATGTCCAAGATCAGTCCCATTAAAAGTTTCAGGCCTTGGACAACCAGATTAAACCATACTGACAGACATCGATAATAATCTTAAAAAGTTGTGTTAAAATGGTGATATATATATTTTTCAAGGTTGGCAGCATACCAAAAAAGTGAAACTTCCAAATTATTGTTCTTTTAAGATGTTATTAACACGATAAAAACACTTTAAACAGCAGAGTTTGTACATCGTTTTTTTGTGTGTATCTTTACATGTATTTTATATTTTTAAGAAATATCATTATTTTTTGGATATTATTCAGAGAAAGACTAGATTTTTCCTCGCCAATGTTCCCTCGAGACTGAGACTTACGAGTCAATCACAAAAAATATGCAACGAGGGCGAAATTTCCTCTTGTTTAATTGTCAAAAACCGGCCACATATATATTCAAAGTCAAAATTTTGAGTCAAAAACAAAAATTTGCCATACCCTACATCTTCAAAGATTAATTCCAGTAGATGGTTAGGTTGGGTTTGATTTAGTGGGCAAACACCACCAAGGCACACCTAGGGGTGTCAACGGGTCAGGTTGGGTTCGGACCCAGGTGGAACCAGACTTGGATAAGATTTTCAGGTATGGTATCAGTTCCAGACCCAGGTCTAATCCGGTTTACCATAAGAGAAACCATACCCGGTAAAGTAATATACTTTTTTTTTATCATTTTTACATTGAAAATTTGTGGGTCTTAATCGAAACTCGGGTAGGGCCTGGGTCTCAGGTATAAAATTTCACAAAGTATACCCGGGTCCATGTATTAATCAGACTTTCGGGTCTGGACCCAGGTCTTAATCGGGTCTTCTTATTTGTCACCATACCCACACCCTATATAGGGTTTGGTCCGGGTAAACCCCACCCGTTGACACCCCTAGACACACCAGCTGGTGTTTGTCCAGGACCTGCGCTCACAGGTCCATCACACCCTTTTAATTTTTAAAGGGAAGGAAACAAAGCAGTCCCGCCTTGGTTCCCATGCTTTGTATCAATCAAACGCGGGACAGCACACAGGGTAGAGACCAGTCAGTCCCTGTTCCGGTGCGTCAAACGCGCCCTTCATGTCAAGATAAATAAGCCAAAGCTTTCCGAATTAGAACAATTATACAGATTTAGGAGAGCAACACTTTGGCGATGTAAAATCCGCATGAATAAGTAGATAAAATTGATGGAAAAAGAAAGCTTTCTACTTCAGCTTATTCCACAATATCATGATTAATTTTCTGCTTATTTGTAATTATGTGGATAAAATTAGGGGTGTCAATGGGAAGTGTTTGACCTGGATCCGACCCATACCAAACCCTATAGGGTCAGGATTTGGTGATAAATAAGAAGGTTCGATTAGAATTTGGGTCGTACCCAAAGGGTCCAATGTAGCTGGGTATGGCTTGTTAAATTTCATATCAGACCCGAAACCAACCTGAGTTCCTAGAATGTTCCACTAATTTTCAATGTAAAAAGGATAGTTTTTTTTTTTTTTACCAGGTATGGTTCGGGTTTGGTTCATGTAATCTTTATAGGATCCGGGTATGGTTTCTCTTTTGGTGGTCTGATTGAGCCCATATCCGAACTCGATACCAGCATCTCAAATCAGGACCGGATCTGTTTCTACCTGATTCCAAACTAAACCCGACCCGTTGTCACCCTTAGCTAAAATCCTTTAAATATCGTCATACATTAGAGAGCAAAAAGCAAACCGAATATCTTTCAAGCTACATTTTTGTTATAAAATAAACAAAATATATTTGCCATCCCTACCCCACCAATAAAATAAAAAGAGAAGACCCTACCTTGGAAAACAATCATTAAGGGACAAGAAAAAAGCACCATTATTGACTGGTGAACTAAGAGCAAAAGGAGGCACAGGAAAGCAACGACGCCGACCTCGCATCTTGGATCTCATCCCCTCTGCACCCTCTCCTCTATAAATAGAAGCAGCAGAGTGGTGCTCATGACTCAATTGCATCTTGCACACCATGACCCTACTGGTAGAGGGAGCTGCAGCACTGCTTGCCCTCCTTCTACTCTACAAACTATGGCCAAGAAAGCCAGGAAAGGCCTCGTCCACGTCCAAACCTCCGGAACCAGCCGGGTGCTGGCCTATACTCGGCCACCTTCCCATCCTCTCAGAAAACGCACCTCTTCACAGAACCCTCGCGGCACTCTCCGACCGGTACGGCCCCATATTCCAGCTCCGGCTGGGCCAAAAGCGCTTGCTCGTGGTGACCAGCATGGAGATAGCGAAGGAGTGCTTCACCACCAACGACCGAACCCTCGCCAGCCGGCCCTTGCTGCTCAACGCCAAGTACGTCGGCTACAACTATGCCGTGTTCGGCCTGGGCCCGTACTGCCCCTACTGGCGCGAGGTCCGCAAGATCGCCATCCTCGAGCTGCTCTCGACCCGGCGGCTCGAGCTGCTCAAGCACATCCGGGTCGAGGAGGTCGACTCCCTCGTGAAGGGTGTGTACCGACGGTGCGGGAACGGGGAGGAGCCGGTGGAGATGAAGGAGCGGCTGGGCTTCATGGTCCTGAACGTGGTGCTGAGGAAGTTGGCCGGAAAACGGTACTTCACCGAAGAGGGCGCCGGAGAAGACGAGGAGGCGAAGGAGCTGAACAAGTTGGTGGAGGAGATACCTGCCGTCTTCGGCATATTTTCGGCGTCGGACGCGTTTCCTTGGCTGGAGAGGTTCGATGTGGGTGGTGACCTGAAGGCCATGAAGAGGGTGCACAACAGGATAGACAAGATCGCCAGCAGTTGGTTGGATGAGCACCACCGGAGGAGGGATTCCGACAACGTCAGTAATGACTTCATAGATGTGCTTATCACCCAAGTTGAGGAAAATAGGCAGCGCTTGTCTGCTTACAAACCTGATACCATAGTCAAAGCCGTAGTCATGGTGAGTACTAACTCATAAACTTTTTTGGATCCGACTCTCCATGGATTGATCCCTACTAAGTCGGATCTGGTTCTGATCCAGATTCAAAACAGATCCACATTGAACATTACAGATTCGGATTTGGATCTAACAAGATTCATTCCCATATCCGGGCTTTATATTATTTGTACCATTTCACCCACTTGGATCAAGGGCTCAAAAATTGGTATACATATATTTAGTATTGAATACATTAAGGCTTTCCTTGCAGAACATGATAGTAGCAGGGACTAGCA